>NC_135013.1:8600000-8765806 GCF_051020955.1 Megalopta genalis | reverse complement strand
ACCTTTCGGCTCTTGTACGACCACTGGAGGGAATATTCGCAGGTGCCATTTTCGGGCGAGCATCGTCTCGGATAGTGCCATTCGCCTTGGCAGGTTCCAACCGGCGTGGGTGCTTCACCGTCGACCAACTCTGGCCTATTTTTCTCCTCTGAAAGTGTTTAGAGAGCAACGATTAATGTAAACATTAATACAAGACGCATCATAAACGAGAATTTATTGAATTCTTTCGACTCGAGAAAACGGAACAAATGATCGTCAAGTTGAACGATTAATATGGGAAAGATATTTTTGTCTAGAAATTATTAATATTAATATAATATTAATATTTTATTTGGAAATTATGACTTTTTACCTAGAAATTATTAATATTAATATAATATTAATATTTTATTTAGAAATTATGACTTTTTACCTAGAAATTATTAATATTAATATAATATTAATATTTTATTTAGAAATTATGACTTTTCATCTAGAAATTATTAATATTAATATAATATTAATATTTTATTTAGAAATTATGACTTTTCATCTAGAAATTATTAATATTAATATAATATTAATATTTTATTTAGAAATTATGACTTTTTACCTAGAAATTATTAATATTAATATAATATTAATATTTTATTTAGAAATTATGACTTTTTACCTGGAAATTATTAATATTAATATAATATTAATATTTTATTTAGAAATTATGACTTTTTACCTGGAAATTATTAATATTAATATAATATTAATGTTTTATTTAGAAATTATGACTTTTTACCTAGAAATTATTAATATTAATATAATATTAATATTTTATTTAGAAATTATGACTTTTTACCTAGAAATTATTAATATTAATATAATATTAATATTTTATTTAGAAATTATGACTTTTTACCTAGAAATTATTAACATTAATATAATATTAATGTTTTATTTCGAAATTACGACTCTTATAACTGTCGTGGATAATTTTTATTTTGCAGAAAAATCTGCGATCTAGTCGTTATCTCAATGAAATCATAATAAGAAAACATAATTAACCCTTTGCGCTGTGATTCTTTAACAGCTATGTTGATTAACTCTTCTTCGTTCTTAATAATTTACAATTTACTTTCATTCCTAAATTTTAATAGCAGAAAAATCTGTCTCGATTCACCGATAAATAAATAAAATTCACATTTAGTAGATCATGTGTGAAATCTCCCTCCAGTCTGACTCGTTACAGCGCAAGGGGTTAAATTATGTTTTTGGTGTAATTATAATTTCAATGATAACGACAAGATCGCGGATTTTTATGCAGAAAATAAACTATCCAAGTTAAGCGTAAGAATCGCAAGTTCGACGTAAACATCGGTTCCCCTTTTAATCAATTTAACAAATTGTACAATAATATAAAGACATTTTAATATTAATTTAACGTCTTCGCAGTTTAACGTTAAGTCCACTATTCGTTACTCTAGTCATTTTTTGTAAAAAATGCATAAACTCCACGGTCTAATAATGCCGTATATAAAATAAGAAATAAAAAAATAGCGCATCGATGTACCGAAGAAATTGAGGCAATATTATTATTGTATATAATATAATATTAATATTATAATATATAATTAATATATATTAATAATATATTATATTATATACAGCAATAATATTGCCTCAATTTCATTATAATATATTTTATTAATATTATATTATTAATATTAATATTATATTATATTATTATTGATATTATAATATTATATTATTATAATAATTAATATAATTCAATATAATTATTGTACAATAATACAAAGACATTTTAATATTAATTTAATGTCTTCGCAGTTTCGCGTTGAGTCCACTATTCGTTACTCTAGTCATTTTTTGTAAAAAATGCATAAACTCCACGGTCTAATAATGCCGTATATAAAATAAGAAATAAAAAAATAGCACATCGATGTACCGAAGAAATTGAGGCAATATTATTATTGTATATAATATAATAATTAATATTATATATATTATTAATATTATATTATATTATAATATAATAATTAATATTATATTATATTATTATAATAATATTAATTTTTTTCTGAAAAATGCATAAACTCGAAAACAAAAAAAATAGCGCATCGATGTACCGAAGAAATTGAGGCAATATTATTATTGTATATAGTATAATTAATATTATATTATATCATAATATATTATATTATACCATAATATATTTTATTAATATTATATTATATAATATTAATATTATATTATATTATTATAATAATTAATTTTTTTTTCTGAAAAATGCATAAACTCGAAAACAGAAAAAAATAGCGCATCGATGTACCGAAGAAATTGAGGCTCAGAGCCCCCCTCTGCGAGCCGTGGCCGTGATACTTGAGCTCGTCCGGTTTGTAGAAGTCTTTCACGCCGACCTTGGCCTTCTCGATGCCGCTGGGCGGATTATGGACGTACTTGCCGGGTTCCTGTCCCTTCGCCCATATCACCTGCATGTTCCCATCGACGATTTCGTGATCGGTCGGCTCGTTCGCGGCCAATTTCCGTCGGAACAGTATCGTGGTGACGCCGTCCTTTTCGTAACCCATGGCGGCGGTAAGGGTGTCCCTGCCGCCCCAATAGTCGTCCTTCCTGGGCGTCGACCGGTCCCTGGTGTAATAGTCGCCTATCCTGTGACTGTCGCCTCGCGCCGATCCGATTATTATGTCGGTGCAGTCCATGGGGTTGAAGTCGTGTTTCGGCGTGTACTTGTGCACCGGTCCGGGCAGGATCGCTTCAGGATCACGAACAACCAGGTCAGATTAAGCCGAGCTATTAGGCTTATAATTATTAATCCCGTTCGCGTTCGCGATCGAGCGAACGATGACTTGTGCTCGGGACTATGTTACGGTTATGTTTTACGGTCGCTTAAAATATTCGAGGCAGCGTTCTCGAGTTGTACGTTGACGCTCTCGGGTCCGTCGTGGAGCTTGTGACGAGAGCGAGCTGTGATTATGCTTTCGAAATTATGGTCGCCATCCCTGGCAGCGTATATTCGATCGAAAAGATCAGAGAAATTTGAGACGGCCGACTCTCGAGAGAAAAGAATTTTTATTCGGTTTCTTTGTTTCTTGGATATATATATATATCCAATATATATATATATATCCAATATAATATATATATATATATATATATATATATATATATATATATATATATATCTAATGTTGTTAAACTTGGCTTGGCTCAATGACAGTGCTTAAGTTAATTGAACCCTTTCACGGATCAGCGACAAATTTTCTTATCACATGTTTCACACAGTAAACCAAGCATACTTGCTTTTATATCATTGCTTTCTTTATACGATGCTATACTATAGTATATATTACTTATATATTATATATATTGTATTATAATATTATGTAATATTATATACAGGGTGTCCCAAAAATGTCTCGCAATCCGGAAATGGCGGGTTCCTCGGATCATTTGAAGCAACTTCTTCCTTTACAAAAATGTTCTCCAAGGCACCGTTAACGAGTTATTAACGAAAAACAGTGACCAACAAGAATCGAGTACCGCCTCGACCGCTGGCGCCGCTGGTTCGGCCGCCTCGCGCCAGCTGAGCTGCGATTTGACCGCCTAGACCGCTGGCGCCGCTGGCTCGGCCGCCTCGCGCCAGCTGAGCTCGCCTCCCATTGGTCACTGTTTTTCGTTAATAACTCGTTAATGGTGCCTCGGAGAAAATTTTTGTAAAGGAAGAAGTTGCTTCAAATGACCTGAGGAACCCGCCACTTTCGGATTGCGAGACATTTTTGGGACACCCTGTATATTATATGCATTATATTATAATATTATATAATATTATATATATTATATACATTATGTTATAATAATATACAATATTATATATATTATATACATTATGTTATAATAATGTACAATATTATATATATTATATACATTATGTTATAATAATATTATATTATATCGTATTATATATATATATAGTATATATATTAGTATTATATCGTATTATATATATATAGTATATATATTAGTATTATATTATATTATAGTATATACATATATTATATACTTTATATTATATTATACTATATTTTTATGATTGCGCGCCCGTCTTTATCGTAATCGAAAATATTTGAGAACTCCGACGACGAGTTTTACTTGTCCTCGATCGGATATTTTCTGCCAGGGGTTGTGGATGACTTGATTATGGTACTAATGAGCTATTATCCTCGATAGAGATAGAGAGACCTCGACTGCCGGTTTCTGTTCATTGGTCGTCGCCATTGTCATTTACGGTGTACGAATCTGTCTGTGGATGGATAGATTGTACAGAATATGCGAGCAACAATAGTTGTATATTATAGTGAATTAAAGAGGGGCGCAAGTAGCGACTGTACTGTCGCAGAACCATTGCTAAGATATTAATGCGGAAGCGACAAAGGAAGCTGATATATAATACCAAGAAAGACGCACACAAATCGCCTCGACTTGATCAACGTTCTACGTTCACCTAGTTTCCATGAACGAGTGCGCTCGCACGTCGTGTTAGTACTACTGATTACGTGGAATACGTTATTAATGGAACTTGTACGTTACTTCTTATCAGCTACCTAGAACTGCTACTGGATCGCTACACGTTTTGTCGACGAGATACATACTGTTTCGCCCTCCGTTCAAGGGAAATCAAACGCATTACATTGGGAACGTATACAGAGAGACATTTGGGTAACTAACAAATACGAAGGGAAATGTGTGGTTCGAACTGTATTAACCGATGTCGGCTATGTACAGGGGTGTCCCATTTTAATCGATACAGAAATAAGGTACAGTAATTTCTCCCGGAAATGCCGAATTTCGGGTTGCTTTGAATTTTCCCTGTGCTGGTTCTACGCCTGTGTAATTTATTGCTACGTCGATGATAAGGGTCGACGGAGTCGGTCAAGCTGTGAATCGTGGCGTGAGGCCTCCGAATTGCCTTCGAATCGTAGCATGAGACCTCTGAATTGTCTTCGAATCGTGGCATGTGGCCGCCAAATTGCTTTCGAACCTTCGAATCGTGGCATAAGGTCTTCGAATTGCCTTCGAATCGTGGCACGAGGCCTCCGAATTGCCTTCGAACCTTCGAATCGTGGCATAAGGCCTCTGAATTGTCTTCGAATCGTGGCATGTGGCCTCCGAATTGCCTTCGAACCTTCGAATCGTGGCATAAGGCCTCCGAATTGCCTTCGAACCTTCGAATCATGGCATAAGGCCTCCGAATTGCTTTCGAACCTTCGAATCGTGGCATGAGACCTCCGAATTGCCTTTGAATCGTGGCATAAGGCCTCCGAATTGCCTTCGAACCTTCAAATCGTGGCATAAGGCCTCCGAATTGCCTTCGAATCGTGACATAAGGCCTCCAAATTGCCTTCGAATCGTGGCATGAGGCCTCCGAATTGCCTTCGAATCGTGGCATGTGGCCTCCAAATTGCCTTCGAACCTTCAAATCATGGCATAAGGCCTCCGAATTGCCTTCTAATTGTGGCATGTGGCCTCCGAATTGCCTTCGAATCGTGGCATAAGGCCTCCAAATTGCTTTCGAATCGTGGCACGAGGCCTCCGAATTGCCTTCGAACCTTCGAATCGTGGCATAAGGCCTCCGAATTGCCTTCGAATCGTGTAAAGTGACCTCAGAATTGCCTTCGAATCGTGGCAAAAAATTAGAAACAAAAAAGTTAAGTCATCGTTTTCATTCTAGCATTTCTATGTATTTTTTGCCGACTGTCCCGAGTTTCTATAAAAACGAGCCGCGATACTCGAAGAATCGCGACTTCGTATTCTCAGATCTGCCGGTCTCAATTCCGACCACCGAACATTTCTGTTGGAGAAATTACTGTACTTAGAATTACTGTATTAGAAACTATACACGATCGTGTGCGATTTAAGTCGAAGATTTGAGAAGTGGACGTGAAATAAATCTAAGGTGACTGTGTGATACTGGGTGCACACTCTTCAAATCTTCGACAATTTTTTCGCCTTATAACAGAGTGTTCTTTAGCGTGTGAAATGTACTTTTGCTCGGAAACAGGTAGACTGTCTTGTCTAATATATAGTGTTTATCTCGTAGAACTGTCACTTTGAACCATTAGACAAAATTATTAACACGCTGAGTGCCGCGTAGGTCACATATGGATGATACTAATTTTTAACTAGGCTTCAAAATTCATTTTATTACAATATATGCTAACAAACTGAATGTTACTAGAACTTTTAGAATGCATAAGAGTTGAATTAATAATTACTATGGTACATTCTAAATACCTAGGATGACGATGATTAACCCTTGGATGACGGGCGCCGGGTCCATTTGGACCCAGAGTTACAAACATTCCATCTAAATTCTAATTTCGTGGCAGCCATATGTAATTATTAAATATTCATATTGAATATATTATATATATATATATTATTATATATTATAATATAATAATATATATAATATTATAATGTATTATAATAATTATATAATAAATATATATATATATATATATATATATATATATATATATTAATATAATAATAAATATATAATTATATATTATTATAATTATTATAATAATATATATAAATATATATATAATATATTATATATATTATTATATTATATATATATATATATATATATATATATATATATATATATTAAAAATGTCCGCCATCCAAGAATTAAAAGACTGACGAATTTGCGAATTTTTGAGGTTGATACACAATTTTCATGTTTTAGAATATTTTTTTTCGATACACGGCACTTAACATGTTATCTTGTGGCAGATAAAATGTCAATTGTTCTCGATGAAATATTACCGACACACACACGCACAAAATATCGACGAATACTCTGTAAAAAGCAGTAGTCTCGAGAACAACGTGGACGGATTAAAATGTGCCTAGCAACCCTATGCGAATAGTGAAAGCGCGGGTGTCAGTAGATGAGGAGAGAAGCGTCGAGACTGGTCTGATTAGTTCGTTACCTTTTGTGGCGCTCGACCTGAGGCCCGAAATCGGCTCCGGTTCCGAGGTGGGTTCAGACTTTGGCTCCGGCTCTGACTTTGGGTGTGGCTCGGAGTTGGGTTCCGGTTCAGACTTTGGCTCTGGTTCGGAACTGGGTTCCGGTTCGGACTTTGGTTCTGGTTCTGACTTGGGTTCGGGTTCGGATTTAGGTTCGGGTTCGGATTTAGGTTCCGGCTCGGATTTAGGTTCGGGTTCCGATTTAGGTTCTGGTTCGGATTTAGGTTCCGGCTCGGATTTAGGTTCGGGTTCGGATTTAGGTTCGGGTTCGGATTTAGGTTCGGGTTCGGATTTAGGTTCGGGTTCCGATTTAGGTTCGGGTTCGGATTTAGGTTCCGGCGTGGCATTGGGTTCCGAATAGGCTCTGGCTTGTGCTTTGGAAATCGTTTTCAATTGAGACCGCGTTTCCGGGCTCGAGACAGATTTTGAAACGGATATTAGCTCTGCGTCGGACCTTGGCTCCGGTTTCGGTGTAGGTTCGGGTTCGGATTTCGGTTCAGGCTCGGATTTCGGTTCGGGTTCGGACTTCGGTTCAGGTTCGGGTTCAGGCTCGGACTTCGGTTCAGGTTCGGACACGGGCTCTGATTTGGGTTCGGGCGTGGTGTCGGTGCTGTCGACAGTGCTCGGCTCGGCGACGGGTTCCCCTGTGCAACAAAGCATCGATCGTCGTGCAACTACCTACTGCATATACCTCTTACGGACCACCACCTTGTGCGTAGTGTCTCGAACGAGAATAGGGCAATACACTACTACTTATTCAAAAGCTAACTACATGTTTTCTACTGTATAACGTTACGGGAAGCGTGGGTGTAGTCTTTGACCGGTAAAGTTCCTTTAAGCATCGATACGTACCGTTTGTAGAGGTTGCCGCGGAATCCGGAGACCGCTTTTTACGCCCTGCAGAAAAATATTAAACACGTTCTTAATTATTGAATGCGATTATATGAAATCCCTTTGCTCTGGAGGGCTTGCACAATTATAATAATATTAATAATAATAATGTAATAATATTAAATCTTCCACAAAATTTTAACGTTCTTTGAACGATTTAAAAATAATAGTAATAACAAGGTGCATTTGCTTTTAATCAGAAATGTATTATGGTGATCTAAACAACGTGTGGATGATCTAATACGAAGCAACAATCTGGACTCGCAAAGTTATGCACCCTCGTCGGAGCAAAAGGGTTAATGCGATTGCATCTGCAATCGGATTACAGTAATTTCTCCCTAATTCGCGGTCAAATTGCGCGAGAGATAATTGAGAATTGTCCGAGAATGGATAATTTGGGACGAGGAGATACGATTACGGAGACACGTCTCGTTTTCATAGTTATCGATTGTCGACAACTATAAAAATCCCCTCTTCCCAAGTTGTCAATTTTTGTTTACAAACCGAGGAACAATTTACCGTACCTGAGCGCGAATTAGGGAGAAATTACTATAATTTACGCACGATGATTGTCGACTGTCGCCAATTGCGGAATATTTCGCGCGATGTGCTCTTGTTCACGACTTTGTTGCGATACAAAGGCCGAGTAGCATATCATCCTCACGGTGACAATTAACTAACCTGGTAATTAATCTTAACCGTTTGAGTCCCAGGGGGTATTGAAAAAACACCGTCGAAGAATCGTAAACAGCGCAGCCGCGCTTTCTCTAAACGAGCACGAAAAGACCCAAGCAACGCGCTGGCGCTTGTTTTATTTCATGTCGAGAAATAGCAAGCGGCGCGATAACAATGAATTAAAAATTTTTATTTTGTAATGTATTATTGCATTATTATAGTATTATTCTACCTATCGTAAAATGTACTATTTGCATTAAAAGGAGCTGCGCGATGTACTTGTTTCGGTAAATCCGAGCGCGCTTCGACAATCAGTAACGCAGCGTCGGTTGTCCACAATGTTCGAAATGCGCTGGGTTTTCTCGACAGAAAATCTCAACAGCGCGGTCGCGCTGCTTGGGACTCGAACGATTAATAAGAGATAATCGTGGGATCGTTGCTGCGGAAACAGAAACGATGTCACCGAATCGTTCAATAAAGAACCCGCATTTATCGGATATCGCCGTAGCGGATTCGCGTCAGCTAAGCGATTCGTCTTCGCGTGCCAACTCGCGAAGATGTCGGTGTTTCTGGCATTACTGTAAAGGACACAATAACGCGCGTTCGCAAATCACGGTTGGAACGAAATTAACGCCGCGCAGAAATACAGTAATGTCTTTCTAATCGACGCCCGGATTGCGCACAAAAATGGACAATTTGGGAAGAGGAGATACGATTATTCGAGCCTTGCGGTTTATTGTTATAGTTGTAAATTGTCCACAATTATAGAAACGAGCCGCGAGGCTCGTATAATCGTATCTCCTCTTCCCAAATTGTCCATTTTAGTGGACAATCTGAGCGTCGGTAAGAGAGACATTATTATATCGCTTATTATTGCATCATTATAGTATTATTCTACCTACTGTAAAATGTACTATTTGCATTAAAAGCGCGATGTACTTGCTTCGGTAAATCCGAGCGCGCTTCGACAGAAAATCTCAACAGCGCGATCGCGTTGTTTGGGACTCGAACGGTTAAAAATGATCGATCGAACAGCAACAATCAGCCGACAATCATCGCGCGCGGATGCAGAGGCAATCGAGCGGAAAGAAAACTGGATATTCGCCTTGCTTCGTGCTGACGCGATAAGTCACGCTGGTCTGCACGGTGACATCAGCGTCGGACCGCGGAGTCGCGGCCAACGAAGTAAGATCATGAGCTTTGGCCGATCTCCTCTTGGCACCGGACCGTTCCGTTCCCGCCTCGGGCTCGGGCTCGGGCTCGGGCTCGGGTTCCGGTTTCGGCTCGGCCTTCGGCTCGGACTCGGGTTCCGGTTCCGATTTTGGCTCGGGCCGCGGCAGCGGCTCCCCTTTCGGTTTTTCTTGAATCTCGGGGAAAGCTCGACAGGCCGGTGTCAAGTCGTTTGGTCGCCAGCCAACGCCGACCCAGCTCGTCCCGTTTACTACCATAACGCCCTCGAGTTCTTTGCTCTCCTTGAGTATGCGCCAGTAAAACGTGAAGTTGTCCGAGAACTTCCTCATCGTGTACGCGTCGAGGTCCACGTCGATCGTCTTGATCGGCGACTCTGCAAATAAATTCGTACGTGAACGCTCGAGACGCAAGTTAGCTCGAAGATGCGGCGAATGGGGATATTTGAATGCTTATTATGCTTCGACTGACATGTCGACGATCTTAGAAATTGCATAGAATCGGTGCAATCTATTTAATCAAATTGAAATTGAAAAGCTATGTTCCCACGACGTCGATGATTTGTTTCAGCATTTATATATTTTACGGATGCTAATAAAATTGGAGAGATGTAATAAATCTGCGTAAAAATTAATTTTTCTGTTCTGAGCAAATAATTTTGTTACTCGTACGTGGGTGACGTAACAGTCGAAGGGCTAACTTGAAGCATACTAAAAGTAAGTAGAATGGATTCCATGAATAATCACGGTTCTATTGGGTTGGCAACTAAGTAATTGCCGATTTGTTCAATGAAATGAAAAATTTTTTTTACTTGGAACGAAGTTTCATCTGTAATGTATTTTCCATTTTGTTCGATGACCTTTTGCCATCTCTCTGACAACTTGAAAATTCCACGCTCGTAGAAAGTCTGATCCTTTTCGGCCAAAAACTGAGTTCAGTGAGATTTTACAGCGTCATCATCGTTAAAAGTTTTACCACGAAGGGAGTTGTCCAGGGATCGAAATAAGTGGTAATCCGATGGCGCGAGATCAGGGCTATATGATGGGTGTAACATCAATTCCCAACCAATATCCATCAATTTTTGCCGAGTGGACAAAGACGTGTGCGGCCTAGCATTGTCCTGCTGGAAAATGACACCTTTACGATCGACCAATTCTGGTCGCTTTTCCTTGACCGCTGCATTCAATTTGTCCAGTTGCTAACATTCACGGATAATAAAAAATAACATAATAATAATAATAATAATAATTTTATAATATAACATTTACGGATATCATAAAAATGGGAGTGAGAGACATCTATAACTGAAATCGGCAATTACTTAGTTGCCAACCCAATATTTGCTGTCGAAGTCATTTTAACTCTAAATCCCAAATTGTTTTGGTTTTTACCTACAGTATTTCCATTTTATATATATTTAGATTTAACCCTTTACACTCGAAGAATTGAAATAATTTTTCTGACATACGCTGTCTCTATTTTATACGACAGAGCGCATTTTACGCGTGTGAAATTGAGTCTTGTGACTTATACAACAGTTATACTTTTAACAATTCTTCGAATCTAAATTTTGTCGATGTAAGAAGAATTATTTTGGAATGTGATACAAACGTTTTTTAGCGGTGCCTCGGAGTCACCACTCGTGCGCAAAGGGTTAATACATTCTACGCATATAAAATCCTGTTTCGTGACTCATACAACAGTTACGCTTTTAACAGTTCTTCGAATATAACCGAACTCGTTGTAACCATTTTTACGAACACAACGTGAGTCACAAATTGACTGTGTCTCCCTAATTGACGCTCAGATTGTGCACAAAAATGGACAATTCGAGAAGAGGAGATACCATTACTCGAGCCTTGCAACTCGTTTTTATAGTTGTTGACAATCGATAACCATAAAAAACGAGCCACGAGGCTCGAACAATCGTATCTCCTTTTCCAAAATTGTCCATTTTTGTGGACAATCTGAGCGTCAATTAGAGAGACATTGCTGTATAGCAATTCTCAGTGATGATATATAATATGATATATATAATGATATATATATATATAATAATAATATATATATATATATATTATAATATAATATATATATATATATTATAATATAATATATATATATATATTATAATATAATATAATATAATAATAATATAATATATATGAATATATATATATATTCATATATATTATTTTTATTATTATTATAATTATAATATATATGAATAATAATAATAATATTATTTTTTTTTTTTATTATTAATATGAATTATTATATATGAATTTTAATATTATTATATATATTCTTGAAACACGGTAGCTCGGCTAGACTAAAAGGACCCTAGTGGGGCCCTAGTGTCTTCGTGCGTCCTAAACGACTGGATCGAACTTTCTTGGACGGCATCCGAAATCCTACGGTGAAACTTACTTTTGGCGCAACCAGGACCGAACCATCCAATGTTGCAGTAACAGTGCTTGGTGGGCGCGGTCGTGCCGCCATTGTCGATGCACGTGCCCTGGATACCGCAATCCGAGTCGTCCAGGCATTCCTCCTTAAATTCGCACCTAGCGCCATGATACAGCCGATCGCATCTGCAACGACCCAGAAGATATCGGCCGTGACCGCTGCAATCTTCCCTGTAGGCCTTCCTATCGACGATCTAATCGACACAAATCATACATCGTAAACGTACAGCAACTACAGTAATGTCTCTCTAATCGACGCTTAGATTGTCCACGAAAATGGACAACTCGGGGAGAGGGGATACGATTGTTCGAGCTTTGCGACTCGTTTTTATAGTCACGAATTGTCAAAAACAACTATAAAAATGAGCTGCAAGGCTCGAATAATCGCATCTGCTCTCCCCAAATTGTTCATTTTTGTGCAAAATCTGAGCGTCAGTTAGAGAGACATTACTATACAGCAAATTATTCCTAATTGACGCCCGGCTTGGAAACAAAAATAGAGAATTTCGGAAAAGAATATACGATTATTCGAGCTTCCCGTCACTTTTTTTTATAGTTGTTGACAATCGGTCTCGAATAATCGTATCTTCTCTTCCCAAATTGTCCATTTTTTTTTTATTTTACAGCAAATTCTTCCTAATTGACACCCGGCTTGGACATAAAAATGGACAATTTGAGAAGAGGAGACGCGATTGTTCGAGCCTTGCGGTTCGTTTTTATAATTTTGTATTGTCAACAACTATGAGAAAGAGCTACAGCGCTCGAATAATCGTATCTCCTCTTCTCAAATTTTCCATTTTTGTGCAAAATCTAAGCGTCAGTTAGAGAGACATTACTATACAGCAAATTATTCCTAATTGACGCCCGGCTTGGAAACAAAAATGGACAATTTGAGAAGACGAGACGCGATTGTTCGAGCCTTGCGGTTCGTTTTTATAGTCACGAATTGTCAACAACAACTATAAAAATGAGCTGCAAGGCTCGTATCTTATCTTCCGAAATTGTCCACTTTTGTGCACAATCTAAGCGGGTCGATTAGAGAGACATTACTGTATGAGGAAGGAAATAAGAATATGAACATGCATAAGAACATGCATTAGTATGAAAGATGATATAGAATGGAATTTAATATAAATGTAACTAAAATTAAATATAATATGAAATGAAATTCTTGTGCAGTTATACCACTGATTACAGTCAATTCTCCCCAATTTTCTTTCAGCTTACAAACAAAAGTGGGCAATTTGGGAGGAGGAGATACGATTTTTCGAGCCTTGCGGTTCGTTTTTATAGTTTCGAATTGTCAACAACTATAAGAACGAGCTACAGCGCTCGAATAATCGCATCTGCTCTCCCCAAATTGTTCATTTTTTGCAAAATCTGAGCGTCAGATAGGGAGATATTACTATACAGCAAATTCTTCCTAATTGACACCCGGCTTGGAAACAAAAATGGACAACTTGGGAAGAGAAGACGCGATTGTTCGAACTTTGCAGCTCGTTTTTATAGTTACAAACTATCAACAACTATAAACGAACCGCAAGGCTCGAATAATCGCATCTGCTCTCCTCAAATTGTTCATTTTTTGCAAAATCTGAGCGTCAGATAGGGAGACATTACTATACAGCAAATTCTTCCTAATTGACGCCCGGCTTGGAAACAAAAATAGAGAATTTCGGAAAAGAATATACGATTATTCGAGCTTCCCGTCACTTTTTTTTATAGTTGTTGACAATCGGTCTCGAATAATCGTATCTTCTCTTCCCAAATTGTCCATTTTTTTTTTTTTTTTTGTGCACAATCTGAGCGTCAGTTAGGGAGACATTACTATACAGCAAATTCTTCATAATTGACGACCGGCTTTGAAACAAAAATAGAGAATTTCGGAAGAGAATATACGATTATTCGAGCCTTGCGGTTCGTTTTTATAGTTACAAATTGTCAACAACTGCAAAAACGAACCGCAAGGCTCGAATAATCGCATCTCCTCTCCCCAAATTATCCATTTTTGTGCAAAATCTGTCAGTTAGGGAGACATTACTGTAACCCGAAATCGGACCAAATATGCCCGATCGATCGGATATATCGTCCCGATCGGGGATGATCAAGCTCTCTTACATCGATATCGGCGCAGGACCAAAATCTGTAGCTCGCGCCCCACTCCTCCGCTTCGCGAAGAAGTCGGATCGTACAGTCCGTGCAGGTGAAATTCTGGGGTAAATGCACCGCATAGATCTGCGCCCTGAAAATCGACACATTCATGTTTCTCCATTTTCTATTCGTGTCTTCTCGCGACGTCGATGAACTCACGTGGCGTCGTCCTCGACGAATTCGCTGTTCTTTGTCACCGGTGTCAAATCGACCAGCGGCCTGTCGAGGGCGTCCAGGATTTGCAATCGAAATCCTCCCTGGAACATAAACAAACGGAACGATGATCGGCCAAACTCTACTTCTGCGACCATCGAAAAGGAGATTATATATACATATATATATATAGTTTCCGAGAGAAACAATTTTTACGCTTCCGAATAACTCCTCTATTTACAAAAAAAAGATATATATATATTTTTTATATTATAATATTATTTATATTATTTATTTATTATTATATATTACTATTATTTATTTATTTATTATAATATTTATTTGTATTATTTTTATATTATAATATAAAAATAATATAAATAAATATTATAATAAATAATATATAATTTATTTATATTATTTTTATATTATATATATATAATAATCGCATATAAATATTATATAAATATTATAATAAATAAATAAATAATAATAATATATAATAAATAAATAATATAAATAATATTATAATATAAAAAATAGATATATGTATATATATTTTTTTTTTTGTAAATAGAGGAGTTATTCGGAAGCGTAAAAATTGTTTCTCTCGGAAACTAGAGAGAGGAAATTAAGCCGCGGAAGAACGACCGCAGAGCTGCGCAAAGAGCTAACAGGATCGGGTTAATGCCGTTGCGTTTGGAAACGCAGCCAAGTTACGGACGGAATCGTTTTAGTTCCAATGAGTGAACTTCCGCGCGGTTTCGTTCGCCACGCTCGCGTCGGAAGCGAGAAACGGTCAAGAGGACGTTGAGACATCGATCGTACTCGGATAGCGGTATCGAGCGAGCTTATCGCGGAATCGGTGACATAGGTAGAAACCGGCCTCGCGTTCGATCGCCAACCAAAAAACGGGTTGCGAGCTTTTTCCGCCAAATACGACGACGACGACGACTACGACGACGTCCCGACGCGATTCCGCCGTTATGAAATTCTTGCAGGAAAAACTCACGGAGACTCACGGTCGTGGACAAGTATTTTTAAAGACACTTTTAATTAATTAATTTAATTATTAAAACGGAATAACTTGTCCAAAATCGGTTCACACGGTTTGAATATTTTATATGTCGAAATTGAACGAATCGACAAGAATAATCACATTTTTCAATTTTTCTATTTTTCTAATATTATAATATTTATAATAATATTATAATAATATTATAATACATGTTATATACATATATTATATTATATTATATTATAAATATTATAATATTAGAAAAAGAGAAAAATTGAAAAATGTAATTATTCTTGACGATTCGTTTAATATTTATATTATAATATTATATTATAAATATTATAATATTTATACTATAATAATATAATATATTATATACAATGAATAATTATATAATATATATTAAATAAAAAAATATATAATATAATATTATAATATTTATAATATAAATAAATATAATATTATAATATTATGATATAAAATATTATATAAATATAATATAGAATAAATAAATATATAAAGTATAGTAGAGTAATATATCATAATATAATATAAAGTATAGTAAAGTAAGTAAATATATAAAGTATAGTAAAAATAAATATATAATATTTATATAATATTTTATATTAAATATTTTATATTATATAAATATATTTAATATTTTCTTCATATATTTTCTAAATATATTTCTAATGCTTTCTATCGAGAATTTAAACAACGCATTTTTTACACCCTATTAAGTTGCATACGCGCTGAAAATTTCGTCGAAATTAATTAATAACGTGCTACGGCACGTCAAGTGCCGTATTTCAAGCATTTCAAAAAACAATTCCTCTCGTTTGGTTCGATTTTCGAAAATTTTAATTTAATCTTCTATCAAGCAGAGGTTAAGAGCGTCCGACATCCTGTCGACATTTAATCGAATAAATTCCCAGCAGCAGGTGAACTCTCTCCCATAACAGCCGCCGATCGATTCAGCCATCGACCGTATTATCGTTCCGACACCTTCGATGTAGATCGAAGGAAAAAGAGGACCGTTATTAATCGAGCCGTGCTTGGGAACAATATGCGCGTTCTTTTCATGCGTCACGTTCCGTGAGCACAACCGTACGATGTTCCTCCTAAGCGAGAGATAACGTGTAATTACTTTCAGGCTGTCAACCATCGTGAGCGATCGTCGCGGACGCCGAAAAGCCGTTATCGAAAATGTCAAGTTCAAGGCCAGGCTTTCTTAATTACAACGATACCGGCTAAATTACAGATTGCTCACATTTAAATAACCCTGCATAAATAAATCTGGTTGTGATACAACGTGATGGATTCGAGTTGGTTTCTCGTTCTAGGAGAAGCAGATTTCCAATAAGTGGTATGCGCGTGCAGTCAAGCGTGAATGAGAACTTATCTCAATTAATTTACGAAGAGAAGTGCTCAGGGCGGTTTCCCGCGCTCGAATTATCGCTGTTCCGCGACTGGATTGTAGCGACATCTGCGGCGCATGGTGAAAAAATAGATAAAAACGGTTTTAAGTGTTAGATATATATATATATATATATATATATATATATATATATATATATATATATAATGAAATTAAAAAAAAAAAAATAAAATTAAAAATTTAAACTAAATTAGATAGATAATCATACGGCTATATTTGTTATGAAATAACAGCGATACATTATTTCTAGTTACATTTTAACGGTAGCGAGTTAAAAATATTTAAATGCATTTTAAAAACAGCCTATCACAGGTGTTAGAAATTTTGAAAAATGCTCGAAACCGTTCCCCGTGCTTGAAGCATAATTTGAAGACTGTATTGCAGCGCCATCTGCGGCGCGCAGTGAAAAATGAATAAAAGCGATATTAAGCGATTTGCATTCTATTGGCTTGGGGAATAAGTTCGTAGCGTTTTTATTTGAAGGCGATTTTCTTTGTTGTTTTCGTTAAGCTCGTGAGGCACCCAGGCTCACAATTTTTCGGCAAATCCCATTGAACGAAGATGATTGAGAATCGTTTTATGACCGCAGTTCATTTTTTCGGCCAATTCACGACTTGTTCGGTGACCGTCCTCCTTTAAAAGTGCTTCGAGACGCTCTTCGTCGAATTCGGAAGGTCTTCCGCTGCGGGGCGTGTCGTCGACGTCAAAATCGCGATTTTTGGACTTCGCAAACCATTTCCGTGCTGTAGACTCGCCTATGACACCTTCTCCGTATACGTTGCAAATGTCCCGGGCTGCTTCGGCAGCTTTTTGGCCTCGATGAAAAGCGAAGAGAAGCTGTCGAAAATGTTGCTTTTTATCTCCTGGATATTTCATTTCTAAGCCTCAAAAGTAATAAAAAATTAAATTACTCAAAAAGACGATTAGCACAGTTTTGTCGAGCAGAAAGAGCTCTATCGAATGAATATTATACACTTTGTCGAACAGCAAAAAATCGTTGTAAAATAAAAGAAAATATAAAAACGCTACGATCTTATTCCCCAACCCAATATATTACACTTCGGACTGGTACATTGTACAGCATTGCGTGAAGCGTTTAACAATGCAAAGAGACTCTCAAGGATTTCTCGGTCTTTTAAGAACATCGTGATGAACAATCGAAGGGAACGAACGAAGTGAAAACGAACATGTTGTTTCAATTTCAATAATTTTAATAGATCGAGAATTGTTGTTAATATTTTTCTAAGTCACTGTTCTGTCGGAAGTTCAAGTCTTTTAAGAGAATCGTGGGAAACGGAAGTGAAAACGAACATGCAGTTTCAATTTCAATAATTTTCATAGATCGAGAATTGTTGTTAATATTTTTCTAAGTCACTGTTTTGTCGGAAGTTCAAATCTTTTAAGAGAATCGTGGGAAACGGAAGTGAAATTTGCATTCGACATAAATAGTCGTACGTATTCACTATTTGATAATAGTCCTGTATTATTTTTTAAGAACCGCAAATGAAAATATAAATTATATATAACATAATAATAATGAAAAATATAAATTCATACGAGACACCGTCTCAACTAATTCAATTATTTAAACGCGTCGGGAACAGTTTTCCACGCTAGAGCCATAATTTGAAGACTGTAGTTCAGCGCCATCTGCGGCGCGCAGTGAAAAATGAATAAAAACGATATTAAGCGATTTGCATTCTACATAAACAGTCGTACGTATTTACTATTCGATAATAGTCCTGTATTATTTTTTAAGTACCGCAAATGAAAATATAAATTATATATAACATAATAATAATGGAAAATATAAATTCATACGAGACACCGTCCCAACTAATTCAAATATTTAATCGCGTCGGGGAACAGTTTTCCACGCTGGAGTCATAATTTGAAGGACTGCATTGCAGCGTCATCTGCGCCGGTAATCGCAGGAACGCGTAGGTTTCACTCGCGGCTAATGTTTCCTAAGACGCGGAACACGTCACCGCGACCGGTGTTATAAAATACAATGCTCGGAACGCATTTGCGAGCGGAATGGAATCCGTTCACTGGAGATGCTTGTCACTTTTGATGAAAGTCTGCCCGCCGGTCGTATAATAATCTCCGGCGAGAGAGTTTGAAATGTTTTCCAGCGGCGCGCGACGATTGCGCCGCCAGTCGAGACGCGGGCGCGGGGAAGGGGAAGAGGCGGTTCCGCGGAGTGGTACCGCTTCGCACGGCGTACACACCTGCACCCAGTGTTATTGTCGAATTTTTCTCATGCCGGGGATATTTTCGTGTGCAGAATCCGGCGGACGCCTATGCTACGGCTACGCCATTTCAAACCAGTTACTAAACAGAGGAAAACCTGCGGGAACACGTACGTAAGTTCGTTACATTTCTCAGAAGAAAGTCGCGTTGTGTCCGCGACGGATTCGTGGATTGGTTCGTATGCGGCCTCGAAGCCGCTGTACAAATTCTTCGACAATAAACCTATCGACTTGATTGAAAATGGCTGGTTTTAAAATGGCTTTGAAAAAAAAATCAATTTTTTTAAAATGTAAAAAAACAATTTAGAACATTGTCTTGGCAAAACTATTGAAAAGGATACAAAAATAATCAAAATTTTAATTTTAATTTTGGATTTTGATATACTGCGCTTTTGTTCCGTGGAAAAAGGCTATATTTTATTCTTGAAGAAATTTATTTTCAATTCTCGATTATACTCGAGTGTGAAAAAAAATATATATATATGGTATATAGCATATATATAGCATACATATTATTATATCATTATATAGCATTATAGCATTATAGCATATATGTATAAAATACAACGCCGCTCGAATTGTCTCGAGTGTGCACAGTTTGGCCTGTTCAGCGCGCTCGAATTAACTCGAGCGTGCAAGTTAAGGGGTTAATAATAGAAATCCTTTCGTTGGGAAAATGGTGAAAGGTCTAAACGAATACAATCTTGTCGTTCTTACGAACCAACACATTTTAGGTTACTTTTCGGGCTCGATAGGTTTAGCGTTAAATCTGCATTATCCATAAAGAATCAGATACTATTGCAAAAGAAGGAACCTTCCTTGCCTTGCTCTTGGGTTAAAAGCTACCTATAGCAGTCTACTCGATTGGTTATTTTGAGATAACCTCAAACGACATAGGTTAACACTAAACCTACCACGGTCAAAATGACCGATTTTTCATTTCACGATACTACAAACTTTCGAGACTTCTTCGTGGAAAATGATTGAATAAATTATATTATTGAAACAAGTCTCATAATTAAAACTTTACAAAATCCAAGTGAATTCAATCTTTTCACTCTTACGAGTCAACGCAAGCTAATCATCGTTACAGGTCGCTTGGTTTAGTGTTAAACAAACGCCGATTTCTTCCGTTGTAAAAGGGTCGTCCACCTATTAGTCACTTCCCATGGAACAAAGGGGGACGTGACCATTGTCTCGCGGTCTAGCGTAGCCGGAACAGAGATTTTCGTTTTGGCCGCGACTTCTTTATGACGCAATTATTCGCGAATTCCTGCGAACAATTTCGATCGTTCCTTCACGGCTCGACGACTTTTCCATGCAACGGGCCCACCGCGCCGGAGCTTTGGCTTCGATCCGAGTCATTGGCGACTGCCGAGTTACGGTACCCGACATACCGACGTGTTCGAGGTAGGTAGTGGGGGGAGGTACAAAGCGTGCGCGGAGGGGGTCCAGGCTCTCTCTCTCGGATCCACGCACGCATCCACGTTATTCCACATGCAAAGCGGCTCTACCCCATGCCCACTGCCACCTTCTTCCCGACGGCCTAACTACCTATCTACGAAAGGTACGCGTCGCGTCGCGAGTGTGTACCCGCGAACGCGCGGCGGGCCTCGCTTCTGAATTATTCAACAAGCATCACCTTGAGCGACGTCCAAGCAAGCGTAGGCCGGGGCTCAGCCTCTGCCTTTTCTTTCCCTTTCGTAGACCACGCGCGGACAAATTCGTGATGTCTTTCACGATGACTCGCGGCGACGCGACGCGAGGAATATGAATGTCGCCCGGTGCCCGTTGTGTTTTAGGTTAGGGATACTCCACGCGGCCACGGGGTTACTTCGTGCCGGTAAGAGAAAACGAAATTCTTCCAGCTTCTGCTTTCTGATACGTATCGCGACAAATTCAATCGTATATTTCTTTGAATTGCCGAATTGTAAACGCAATTTACTTTACTTTGATCGTAAAGTATACTTTTTGGGAGGAGACGACGTGTTTACTCGTCGTTGTTGTCTTTCTTGTTTGTATATTTTATTATTATTTGAGAATTTTTAAGTTTATAGTAACAAGAACTTATAATATAATATAATATATATTATATTATTAATAATAAATAATTAATTTCTGAAAAGTTCTTGTTACTATAAACTTAAAAATTCCCAAATAATAATAAAATACATAAACAAGAAAGACAACAACGACGAGTAAATACGTCGTCTCTTCCCAAAGTATACTTTATTATTATTAGTATTATTATTAGTATTATTATTAATATATATAATATATTATTAAATTAATTATTAATAATATAAATTTATTATTAATAAAAGTTCCTCGTTTTTCATAAAATTTGTAATTTTGCCCTGCGTTCGTCGTGTATACACGTCATCGCCTGATTTTAATTCCGCACGCTGCGAGCGGTTTCTAACCCTTAAAGGACCAAAACTATTTATTTCCAGTTTACACACTGCCAAGTCCAGACTGTTTCTCAGACGAAGAGAAATTTTGTCCTGCAAATTTTTCTATCAAATATAGAGAAGAGATATTCATTTCTTAAATAAAACTTCGTTGATATATTTTCATCGAAACAATCGTGCCTATTCTTCCAATGTTTATTTTTATGTTTTATTGATTTTTGCCGCGTGTATGGCGGCATTGGACCGTTAAGGGTTAAAACTAAATTCGACACTTAACTGGTTAATGTATTAGGGGGACCGGAAAGTAATGTCGTTTCTGCGCATGTCAGTATTCCTTTTCTTTTGCATACTAAAAATTTGCATACTAAATGAAAAAAGGTTGTTGATAATGAGGGTAATTACATCATTGATTGAAAATAATAACTAGTTAAAAATTTATCTGTTTGAATTTTATGTAAACAAACGACATAACTTTTCGGTCCCCCTAATATTTATATAAGATCAAGTCTTTAAATGTTTTTAATACGTCATATGCCATCTGGGTTGTTCATCATTTGTGCAACTATCTCTGAGGTACGCGTGAACGTTCTTGAAATACGTATACATAATGAGGTGAAATGAGAGACATAACCTTGTAAGGACAAGGAACACTCGTAAGGAAACAGTTCTTGGAATAGAGTGGCCAACTATTGCGACTATTAGTGTACGTTGAAGGTCTTCTTTCGAATCACGGCTGCTTTTGTAAGAACGCTATAAGGTTGTGAAGAGATTTCATCTTCTTACTGTTCACCAAAGGATCCCTAATTAAAAACCCAACGAAAGCAACACGCGACGATGGATGTATGCAATTAATATCGATACACGTCACAGCGTATGCGCAGCTATAACTTCCATGAATAATTCAGAACGCGTTACGAAGTTATTTACCGATCCGATTATAATAATCTCTCGTACCGATGTAATTAGCTAGACAACTCGCGGATCCGTCTTGGTATTTGCAATGAATATTTATGAAATTATACAGGGTGTCCCAAAAATGTCTCGCAATGCGGGAATGGCGGGTTCCTCGGATCATTTGAAGCAACTTCTTCCTTTACAAAAATGTTCTCCGAGGCACCGTTAACGAGTTATTAACGAAAAAGCAGTGACCAATAAGAATCGAGTACAGCTGACGCGAGGTGGCCCAGCCAACCAGCGCACGAAGCCCAGTACCGCTCATTGGTTCGGTCGCCTCGCGCCAGCCGAGCTCGCCACGCATTGGTCACTGCTTCTCGTTAATAACTCGTTAACGGTGACTCGGAGAAAATTTTTGTAAAGGAGAAAGTTGCTTCGAATGACCGAGGAGCCCGCCACTTTCGGAATGCGAGACATTTTTGGGACATATATTTTTATATTCACACATATTTATAATATGTGTGAATATAAAAATATATACATAATGAATATAAAATGAATATAAAATGAATATAATATAATTTATTATATAATGAATATAAAATGAATATAAAAATTATACATAATATACATATAACACACATATTTTTATATTCGATAGATATTCATTCATTTTTATATTTGATTTTATATTCACACATATTTATAATATGTGTGAATATAAAAATATATACATAATGAATATCAAATGAATATCAAATGAATATAATATAATTTATTATATAATGAATATAAAATGAATATAAAAATATATACATAATATACATATAACACATATTTTTATATTTGATAGATATTCATTCGTTTTTATATTCACACATATTTATAATATGTGTGAATATAAATAATTATTATAATATAATATAATTATATTAATATAATATATAATATAATATAATTTATTATATAATGAATATAAAAATGAATATAAAAATATATACATATAACACACATATGTTTATATTTGATAAATACGTAACGCGCAGTGTTCCCGTGAGCGGCGGACACTGTGCCTACCACAAGGCGACCTTGGCGTTAGCCTAAAAAGAATTCCGCGTGTGTACAAACGGCGAGAGAGGTTCGTGCTCGCGCGCGGGCTCGTGTTAGGCCGGCACGAATGCGGGAAACGAGGCGAAATAATAAAATGCCAGGCCGGTTTTCTTCGAGTCTCGCGTAGGTCGTGATATTCGCTTTTCGATTGCGAGTTTCCTCGACGCTTTTCCGCGCAGCTGCGCGCGCAGGCGTTAACGGTCTTACCAGTGGCGCGCGAAGCACGTGCACACGCGGAGGAATTACCGACCGGTTACGCCGGAACAATTTCGCAGCTTTCTTTTTCTGCCACCGGCTAACGAAATTCACCAACCGATTCAATTATCCCGGCTCCGGGTAAAAGTGGCGTGGTGTCGAGAGTCGGGACGCGATAAAGCAGTGGAGAATTAACGGGATGCGGTGGTTTAAATCGTTGATATATACACGAGCGGTCGCGACATGAAAAACTCATCGTATCCTCGGAGAGATACACAACGTAACAACGACTACACTCACCCGATGGGGATAAGCCAGATGCCAAGTGACGTTGAAATTACTACCGGACAGTAATGTGGTCTTGATATCGCCTGAAACATGAAAACACGTTCATTAAGGTTAGTTTACCATTAGCGCTTGTCGGCGAGTAAACGGTTAATCAGCATTAACATCTTTACGCAACCGCAGTTTATATATGCCGATTCAAATGGTATTTGTATCAATTTGTACAGTTTTTTTAATTAGACACGTCGTTCGTTTCATTTTCAAGTAGATCGTTCATGCTCTTTGCAGATGAGGATTTTCTCGAGCAATGCGTACAATCATTTTTCTCGGAGAAATGGCGACTATTTATCTAACCAAAAAATATATATATCATATATATCATATATAAAAATATCTTATGCAGCGATTAAAATATCTGTACCAATTTGTACACTCTTTAATTAGACACATGGTTCATTGAATTTTTAATATTGTACCGTTTATAGTGTTTTTAAACATTTTCGAGTTACTCTTTGCGGATATATATCTGTACCAATTTGTACACTTTTTAATTAGACACATGGTTCATTGAATTTTTAATATTGCACCGTTTATAGTGTTTTTAAACATTTTCGAGTTACTCTTTGCGGACGAGGGTTTTCTTAAGTAGCAAAATCGTTTTTCTCAGAGGGCTGTATAAAGTAACAACAATCAATCTAGTTACGGAAAACCAATATTAACATTTTATTTATCAATGACGATTCCACGATCTATTAAAAATTAAGGATTAACAATCGAGGACCTCTTGATCGATTCTTCAATAGCATTGCCACCGTAAAATAGTTCAATAATTTCTTTTATGCCAACGAGATCTCCGAAGTACGATCAAAAAGGAGATTCGGCAACAATGCGTTGCGCTCGGCAAAAATTTCGAATTTTCGCAGGAAATGCATAATGCATGTTTCGGGCAGCTTTCGAATTTTGATTAAATCGTGGCACGGGGTCTCTCGCGCGAGCGAATTCAGTCGTTCTTCGACGGGCTCTCGTTGGAACAGGAGTCGTCAACCCTTTCCCGATTGTGCCACGATTTCGGAAACACCCCGTACATTGCGCAACCGTACGTGCATACATCGTTCTACGCGAACGATTATGATGCAACGCGCGGAGCGGAATGGCTCCGAGAAACGGAAATTTGTAATTTCTCAGGCTCATCGATCAAACAATGAGATGTTAATATTCATTACGATAATGAGACGCGATAATTTATAACAATCGCCGGAAACACGCTTAAATGCAAGTTCACCGTGGTCTCGCCCACGGGGTGCATTGTATTACTTTGGAAACGAAAGAATTGTATAAGACCGCGTCGATTCTGTAATCTCTGTTATTCGAACAGTTTCGAACAGGCATGGCGCCGCATTCCGTCGAGCTAATTGCGAACGCATCGGCGAAGAAAAATCATTTTGATCTATCGCACTCGTATTTCGTATCAACGAATCGGCAAGCAAGGCTGCTTCGAGGCAACTAAATTGTTTGTCGGGAGGCAAGCCGGCTCTCTGAAAATTCATTTTTCTTATCGCGGAAACCGGTCTCGCGGAAACGCGGGCCGATATAAATCACTATGAATGGGGGGAGAACACGTCTAGAACATGCGTTTGTATCGCGAATTATATCAGCCGTTGCGAAAACAAATTTCTACGTAACTTATAGACGGTAGCATCCTCGATTCACTAACTGTTTCACGATAAAGATCTACCGTGCTTCTTCTTCTTCTTCTTCTTCTTCTCTTCTATCGCGGTTCCGGAAGCAATCAAGAGTGCCACGGAGCGTAATTAATTTCCGGAAGCCCTCCGGAGCCTGTGTTCCGCGACCGATCCTGCCTTTTAGGGACTATTGCCCCTCCCCCACCACGCTTTCGAAAAGAAAACAAGTTCTCTCCTTCGTGCACGCAACCGATCCGATCGCGAGGTTGCCGATCTTTGCAAACTTCAACCCCCCCTTTGAAACCTGTACTTTCATCTTTTCGCATTGTTCGCCAATTTTTCATCGAATTCGAGGAAATTTACTCTTCAAAATTTCAGACGTTCAAGGAGCTTAAGGAAGTCTGACAATTTTCGTGGATCTGAAATTTAACCCCTTGCCATAGTTCGACGAGTCTGACACGCGATCGAGATTTCTAGTAATAACCTGTTAAGTACGAATTATTATTAATATTATTATATTAAGTGCGAATATTCCGTTCTTTTTAGTCTGAATAAAATTCTGATTTCTTGTCATCGGTATTTAAACGTTTCGGTAAACGTAGACCCACGATAAATGCAAATTGCCTTTTTTCTTCTTAGAAATGATTGCAATCGAAAAGCTTCTAATCACTGCAACCATGAAGAAAATGGTACGGCAAGGGGTTAAGATGACCCTTTCATAACGAATCCATAAAATCTGACGTAGGTGTTGGAATATAAATTACATCACGAGGGGTACGTGCCTTTTAGGGACTATTGCCCCCCACCACGCTTTAGAAAAGAAAACAAGTTCTCTCCTTCGTGCACGCAACCGATCCGATCGCGAGGTTGCCGATCTTTGCAAACTTCAACCCTCCCCCCTTTGAAACCTGTACTTTCATCTTTTCGCATTGTTCGCCAATTTTTCATCGAATTCGAGGAAATTTACTTTTCAAAATTTCAGACGTTCAAAGAACTTAAGGAAGTCTGACAAATTTCTTTGGTCGTTCGAACGATCATGGATTTGAGAATTAACCCTTTGCCATAATTCGACGAGTCTGACACGAGATTTCTAGTAATAACCAGTTAAGTATGAATGATATTCCGTTCTTTTTAGTCTGAATAAAATTCTGATTTCTTGTCATCGGTATTTAAACGTTTCGGTAAACGTAGACCCACGATAAATGCAAATTGTCTTTTTTCCTCTTAGAAATGATTGCAATCGAAAAGCTTCTAATCACTGCAACCATGGAGGAAATGGTACGGCAAGGGGTTAAGATGATCCTTTCATAAAGAATCCATAAAATCTGACGTAGATGTTGGAATACGAATTACTTCACGAGGGGTGCGAAATAGAAAAAGTAGAATAAAATAGTTACAAAAAATAGTATACAAAATTGCATTTTGCCGGATCTTTTCGTAGCTACGAAAGAAAATTGCATAACAGAAGAATCAAATTTTTGTTTTAAATTTAGCACAAACGACGTTCGTCATTAGTGATCAAAATAAAAAGAATTATAAAAGAAAATTAATGGAATTAATTAATGGAAAGCACAATTTTTATTACAATTCAATTGGGAGTGAATAATTTTGATATTAATATTCCATTATTTCATCTAATTTCTTTTATTATTAACATCAATTATTCACTCCCAATTGAATTGTCATAAAAATTGTGCTTTCTCCATTAATTTTCTTTTATAATTCTTTTTATCTCGATCACTAATTACGAATGTCGTTTGTTCAATTGCGAGTGAATAATTGATATTAATATTCCATTATTTTATCTAATTTCTTTTATTATTAATATCAATTATTCACTCCCAATTGAATTGTAATAAAAATCGTGCTTTCCATTAATTAATTCCATTAATTTTCTTTTATAATTCTTTTTATCTTGATCACTAATTACGAATGTCGTTTGTTTAATTGCGAGTGAATAATTGATATTAATATTCCATTATTTTATCTAATTTCTTTTATTATTAATATCAATTATTCACTCCCAATTGAATTGTAATAAAAATCGTGCTTTCCATTAATTAATTCCATTAATTTCCTTTTATAATTCTTTTTATCTTGATCACTAATTACGAATGTCGTTTGTTCAATTGGGAGTGAATAATTGATATTAATATTCCATTATTTTATCTAATTTCTTTTATTACTAATATCAATTATTCACTCCCAATTGAATTGTAATAAAAATTGTGCTTTCCATTAATTAATTCCATTAATTTTCTTTTATAATTCTTTTTATCTCGATCACAAATTACGAATGTCGTTTGTTCTATTGGGAGTGAATAATTGATATTAATATTCCATTATTTTATCTAATTTCTTTTATTATTTATATCAATTATTCACTCCCAATTGAATTGTAATAAAAATTGCGCCTTCCATTAATTTTCCTATTTTTCGCAACTAATCTTCGAAGTTCCCCTTTGTCTCAATTTCGATCCGCTCCTCTTCGGCGGCGTTCGCGCGCGCACGAGCTGCAATAAATTATGTAAAACTGTGATACCGTACCCGCGGTAAACGCATTTCGAATTCCGAATTAAAATAAGCTTCGAGTGCAAAGACTTTAACACTACTGTTAAATACCTGTTCCCAACAAGCACGAGCATATCGAGGCCCCGCTTGAAATACGGACAATAAACGCGATAATAGCGTCAGACTTTAACGAGATGACGTAGCACCCTCGTGGCGATTTCACGCGGATTTATGCGAAAATTGTTTAGGTCTGTCGCGCGGCGGGGATATTGGGCCCGGCTATTAAATTACACCGTCGCATCGACGCGGCGCCGCCGTCCGATTCGTGGGCCCGTAAAAATATTAATATGTACGACGACGTTCGCGGACACCGTTGCTCGAGTGCCTCGTCGTCGTTGTCGTTGTGAACGGTTATATGCACGTGAGTGTGTGTGTGTGTGTGTTCATGAGGCTGGTTTCGGGTGACACAGGTGGATCCGGCGCGGAGAGGAGACCACGACACGCGTTCCTTTTTACGACGCACCGGAATGGTTTACAGTTTACGTCTTGCTACGATGAGGGCTTAGCTGGTTCCCGAGTGATATACGATGAGATTATGGAGAATGTGGATATTAAGAGGAGGTGGTTAGTTAATAGGATACCGCGCGTCTCTTAAAACGGCGGAGACAGGGGGGAGGGGGAGGCGGAGGACGCGTGGTATTCGATAACCCCCGAGAGCTTTTAAGGAACGGCGCTCCTGCAACGCGATCCGGGCCGATTAATTTTTTTGTAATATTTAGTTAACTTCTTTAGGCATGCTCTTTTAGCATGCGAAATAGCTGCGAGACATTTTACGAGGAGGATGATCCTAAATGCTGCGATAACGTTGCCGCGGGAGCGTAAGATGGAATAATGGGAATCTAAAAATTGCAAGAGAGACGCGGTAGGATTCGGAAGCCATGTTTAGTGTGATTCTGATCCGACGTTACGAGATGTTTATTGCTAGAATAATCGGTTGATTGAGCAATGTTTTGTGTATACATTCTTCTATATTTTCGTACGCGGCTGGGCATTTTTTGAAATGACGTTATTTCGTATATTATTTCAAGTAATATGGTATTTTATTTTATTGTGATCATTCGATATAATCATTTGACATAATTATTTGAAATGATTGTGTATATATATACCATATTATTTGAAATAATATATAATATATATAATATAACAATCATTTCAAATAATTATGTCAAATGATATATATATTATATATTATTTGAAATGAATCTTATATCTTCTTTGACACGATTTTTAAATGGACCTAGATCAAAATCCTCGAGGATGTACTTTTTAAAGAAACAGTTCTTTTCAGAGTAAACTGCTGTAAAAGTTTCTCGAAATAAAATCTTGTTGTTGCATATTATTTCAAGAATTATCTCTTTACGAAGAGAGAGAGAGAGTTTCGTTTAAAGTAAATTAATGGAATGTTCTCTAAAAATAAAATCTTTTCGTTGCGTATTATTTCAAGGATTATTTCTTCTGTCATATTTGAAATAAACAAATTGCTCACTATTTTTTTAGTAGTGAGTATACAATTATTTAATATTTATATTTTTAATTTATATTACTATTTATTGTTTATATTATTAATTCATATCATTATTTAATATTTATATTATTAATTTATAGTATTATTTAATATTTCTTATTTTTGAACAGCGGTTCGAAATTGATTATTGAGATAGTTATTATTTATATTCATCTCACCGATGAAAAAGAGGACTACCGAATCGCCTAATCAAAAAATAAATAACCAACTAATTATTTTCGTCTCGAATAAAATTTCCCCTGGCGATGCCGATGATTACATCCTGGGACTACCAATTGGCTTGTGGATTTCCCATGTGTTATGTCAAGGTTATGTCAATAATGATATATTTATATTATTATTATATTATGTTATTATAATTATATATTTATATTAGTAATTCATATTATTATTTACTGTTTATATTATTAATTCATATCATTATTTAATATTTATATTATTAATTTATAGTATTATTAAATATTTCTTATTTTTGAACAGCGGTTCGAAATTGATTATTGAGATAGTTATTATTTATATTCATCTCACCGATGAAAAAGAGGACTACCGAATCGCCTAATCAAACAATAAATAATCAACTAATTATTTTCGTCTCGAATAAAATTTCCCCTGGCACTGTCGATAGTCATATATATTCATATTATTATATTATGTTATTATTATTATATATTTATATTAGTAATTTATATTATTATTTACTGTTTATATTATTAATTTGTATCATTATTTAACATTTATATTACTAATTTACAGTATTATTAAATATTTCTTATTTTTGAACAGTAGTTCGAAATTAATTATTGATATAGTTATTATTTATATTCATCTCACCGATGAAAAAGAGGACTACCGAATTGCCTAATGAAACAATAAATGATCAACTAATTATTATCATTCGTTACATCTTGGAGCTACCGATCGGCATCTGGGTTTCCCATGTGTTGAAACGATAATAACGGCTTTTGCAAAAATTCGCCGACTATCTCGCACGGAATTTATCGACGATTTAAATGTTCGGTTAGTCATGCGTTGCTCAGTTTAAACCGGTAGCAATTACGCAAAAAAATTGCATTAGAAATGTCCGCATACGTAACTGCTAGATCTCGGAACCAAGGTAACCGTGGGTAACATAGATATGCGGAGTTGATGGGCTAGCATTCACTTCGAATCGCTTCGTGCACGTCGATATGTATAGCGAAAGTCTCTCGGACCGCTGCGATTTTTACGGAGGCGAAAATCTTTCGTGTTTGTCATCGCTGGTCGAAACATTCGCAGCGCATTGCGACTGAAGGTTTTAACATAGTTTTACGTAAAAAGCTGCTGCAGTGTCGGTTAGCAAAAAGGAGAGAGAATTCTGTCGATAGTCGGTTACGAAAGTTTGCAGGTCTTGTGTACAAACAAACGGACGCACAGTGATTCTTATGTTATTCTATTATTATTATTTATTATTCTCTTATATCTATGATTATTATTTATTTGACGGACCGATTAAATTGGAATATACAAATGTATGTATATGAACGAAAGAAGCAGCGAATAAAACGATAACAAAATTATATAATATACGAGAATATTAGATCACATTCTCGCATTCTTATTTAATCTAGAATTACAATTAAATAATTGTTCTATTATTCCGATATATAAATGTTTTAGACATTAATGATTTTAATAGTTATTTTAATAGTTATTTACACATAGATACGAGATAGCAAATTCTGTAGAAAATTATTTTACGATTACCTAAAGTTACGTGTCAAAAATGTGCAATATTTTCTTACAAATGCAATCTCAAAGCAAGTTACTACACCACATTAAATTCGAGCAATTAACTTTAATCCAAAGCAATTTTATTAAATATAACCTGAATCACGTATTTAATTGTAAAAATTGTAAAAATGTAGAAAAATCACGTATGTAATTGTATAAACGTGTAATTTTCAAGGAATACGAAGTAACTGAAAGCTTTACAATTTTCTCTCAAATCTCAATCTCGAGCGAAGTTATACTAAATTCAAATACTTTGTCTGATCAAAAACAATCTCATTAATATAAGCCTTATTAATCACTAGACCGCGGATCTTTAGGCAAAATCAAAATTGTCATTATCCGTCATATCAAACGGAAACTGGATAAAATAGTATTTCCTCTTTTAACGCACAAAAATGCCTCTTCCGGGAAAGATTGGAACGAAATAACATGGTCCTCGTAAATAAACAAGCAAAATGTCTCGCAATCCGAAAGTGGCGGGTTTCTCAGGTCATTTGAAGCAACTTTTGCCTTTACAAAAATTTTCTCCGAGGCGCCGTTAACGAGATATCAAGGAAAAACAGTGACCAATGAGAGGCGAGCTCGGCTGACGCGAGGCGACCGAGCCAATGAGCGGTACTGGGCTTCGTGCGCTGGTTGGCTGGGCCGCCTCGCGTCAGCCGTACTCGATTCTTATTGGTCACTGTTTTTCGTTAATAACTCGTTAACGGTGCCTCGGAGAAAATTTTTGTAAAGGAAAAAGTTGCTTCAAATGATCCGAGGAACCCGCCATTCCCGGATTGCTAGACATTTTTGGCTGTACATATTACAGGCTCGAGCGTCGCACGGAGGCCGACACTCGAAGCCCGCCGGTCGCGCGGCAGCTTTTGCCGGCGACTGTACGCGCCGGTCTCCTCGGAGAGCCGAAGATTTACACCGGGTCCGTGTCAAAAAACCGTGTTTTCATACAACACGTCATCTCGCGGCGGCGAGGAGGCGAGCGATCCGCGCGCTGGGTACGCGTGCATCCAAAGTTCACGTATTCTGCCGCGACGCAGGCACGTAGAAGAAGAGAGAGAGAGAGAGAGAGAGAGAGAAAAGGTGTACGCCGCGCCGTAAATACGTGCAGAGTGGAGGCAAGACGTGGAAGGTAATGGCCGGGCAGCGCCGTGGTTCGCGGTTCGAGTTCCCTTCGCGCGAGCCGGTGAAAGTCGCCTCGAATCAGACTAGCGGGCTATCCCCACCGGGACGTGTCTTCGTGTTAATGTCGTTTTCCCATAGAAGTCCCTCGCCTCGCCGCCTCGCTCTCCCCACCCCCGTCGCGTCGCGTCGCGTCGGCCGGCCAGCGCCATCGTGTAGCGATCGACTAACGACGCCATCCTCGGCCGCGTCGACCGCGAAAATTCCATCGGCGGCAGCTTCCGGTTCACGTTCCAAGGATCGTGTGACGATCCGGCAACATCCGGAGAATACCTGCCCCCCTCGTCGGTGTAACACTATCGAACGGGATTCGCCCGTTGTTTTTCTACATGACGACGTCGCGACGGCTCGAGTTTCACCGACTCGTTCTTTCCCCGAGACTATAGCAGGTGGTACAGCCGGGGAGACGGGAATCGCTGTGAAAGAATTACAATCTCCGTCTGCGTTGGGTGTGGACTTCTTTGGTTCTTCTCTTTCGTTAGCTTTGCGTGGTGCCAGCGAGTTCTTTCAGCGAGTTCATCTTTGGCTCCCGATTTCTGTTAGGATCTTTATTTTGTGGTAGAGTAAAATTGCGTAAGTGACTTCGCGATAGAAATAATTTTTGATTTTTTGATTAGCAGAGATTTGGAGAGACCGTTTTGTAAATGTAATACAAAAATTGATAAGTAGATGTTTGAGCAGACCTTTAGGAGTTATTGCCAACAGTGTTCTCGTTTTTTCAGACGTAACTGATTACCGGTTGTCAGGGTCCATTTTGACTCTAAATAAAATAGCGATATTGAAATAGCGATAGCAGAGGTTCGAACGGGCCATTTTGAAAATGTGACGCAGAAATTGATAAGCAGATATTTGAATATATCCTCTAAGCCTGTTTTGAAAATGTGATATAAAAATTGATAAACAGATGTTTGAGTGAACCTAAGAGTTAATGCCAACAGTATTAAATAGTCTCGTTTTTTTCAGACGTCTTCTTTGATCCCTAGTTGTGTCAGGGTCCACTTTGACTCCAAATAAAAGAGTGATATTGAAATAGCGATAGCAGAGGTTCGAACGGACCATTTTGAAAATGTGACGCAAAAATTGATAAGCAGATGTTTGGATGTACCTCTAAGCGTGTTACCATCAATAATGGTAAATGGTCTCTTGTTCTTTCAGACGTTTTTAATTACCAGTTACCAAGGTCCATTTTGACTCAGAATAAAATTGGCGATGTGACTTTGAAAATGCGATAGAAATATATTGATAAGCAGAAGTTCGAACGGACCATTTTGAAAATGTGATACAGACATTGATAAGCAGATATTTGAATGTACCTCTAAGCCTGTTTTGAAAATATGATATAAAAATTGATCAACAGATGTTCGAGCTGACCCAAGAGTTACTGCCAACAGTGTTAAATGCTCTCGTTTTTTTCACACGCCATCTTTGATCCCAGTTGTCAGGGTCCATTTTGACTCCAAATAAAATAGCGATATTGAAATAGCGATAGCAGAGGTTCGAATGGACCATTTTGAAAATGTAATGTAAAAACCGACAGGCAGCATAAAATAAAGTATAAAAATAAAATAAAAATATAAAAATAGATATAAAAAAATATAAAAATAATTGGCAACATACATTTCGGTGCAGAATGAAATAGTAGAAGTGGCTTCGAAAATATAACAAAAAAATTGACAAGTAAAGATTGAAATGGACCTAAGCGTTACCAATGCTAGTAAATCGTAGTTCGTTCATTTCGGTTCGGAGTAAAATTGCAGAAACTCCGTCCGACAGTGCAACAGAAAAATTAATAAATAAAGGTATACAAAACACTTATGAACATTACCAATCTCATAATAATCAGAATCGTCTATCTCGAAGGGTGTCAATGCGCATAAATTGCCAGAACGATGTCGAGGTTATGAACACGTTCATTATTGAATGATTGCTCCCAAACGGTCTACAGAGTCGAAGCACATAATTATCATATCGAAAAGTTAAAGTCCATTGAGTATACTTCGATCTCTCTTACATCCTACGTATGTTCGCACGAACATAACGCAACAACAATTAATATTTCAGCTTGGTCAAAGGACACCGTCCGTATTAACGTGTTAATAACAATGGTGAAATGTTGCGTGCCAGATCTCGATTTAGTATTGCCAAATTCGCATGATAATAACGATATTGCCAACACCACGTGTGTCTGTATTTAATTCATCGATAGTCCATCAACGGTGTACCGATTAGTTTCGTTGACATATACGGGCCGTCGATATTCCATTAGCGTAGCAGTTTGTAGGGTAACAGCAGTTCAGTGTCATCGATATGGTAGCGTATTATGGACTAGAATTTTATTAGAGGAGCCGATGTCCCTGTATCGTGCGCCAATAATCAACCAATTCAGCCTTGCCATAGGCTGACTGCAACCAGGCCAAGGTTTGCGCAGAACCGTCGCTCCGAGAAAAATAATAGCGTGCCGTACTTCGTAATTCTCAGATCAGATAAACGCGTAAATATTGTATGCAAAACGATGTCAGAATATTTTATTATGCGATCAATTTTTCTCGGGTTTGTTTCTAGTTGTTCCTCTAACGACTCGATTATCCGATTATTTATGACTCATTCGTTACAGTTTTGGCAAGGAGTTTAATCTCAAAACTCGAAGCACGTCGAATCTCGCGTTAAAAACGATCGACCGACTGCTTTAATTTCGTTTAAACATTTATAGAAGGATAAATTAATAAAATAAATAAGAAAAAGATAAACGCATAAATATTGTATGCGAAACGATATTTGTTTCTAGTTGTTCCTCTTATGACTCGATTATCCGATTATTTATGACTCATTCGTTACAGTTTTGGCAAGGAGTTTAATCTCAAAACTCGAAGCACGTCGAATCTCGCGTTAAAAACGATCGACCGACCGCTTTAATTTCGTTTAAACATTTATAGAAGGATAATTTAATAAAATAAATAAGAAAAAGATAAACGCATAAATATTGTATGCGAAACGATATTTGTTTCTAGTTGTTCCTCTTACGACTCGATTATCCGATTATTTATGACTCATTCGTTACAGTTTTGGCAAGGAGTTTAATCTCAAAACTCGAAGCACGTCGAATCTCGCGTTAAAAACGATCGACCGACCGCTTTAATTTCGTTTAAACATTTATAGAAGGATAATTTAATAAAATAAATAAGAAAAAGATAAACGCATAAATATTGTATGCGAAACGATATTTGTTTCTAGTTGTTCCTCTTACGACTCGATTATCCGATTATTTATGACTCATTCGTTACAGTTTTGGCAAGGAGTTTAATCTCAAAACTCGAAGCACGTCGAATCTCGCGTTAAAAACGATCGACCGACCGCTTTAATTTCGTTTAAACATTTATAGAAGGATAAATTAATAAAATAAATAAGAAAAAGATAAACGCATCAATATTGTATGCGAAACGATATTTGTTTCTAGTTTTTCCTCTTACGACTCGATTATCCGATTATTTATGACTCATTCGTTACAGTTTTGGCAAGGAGTTTAATATCAAAACTCGAAGCACATCGAATCTCGCGTTAAAAACGATCGACCGACCGCTTTAATTTCGTTTAAACATTTATAGAAGGATAAATTAATAAAATAAATAAATAAAAAGAAGATAAAAGCGTAAATATTGTATGCGAAACGATATTAGAATATTTTATTATGCGATCAATTTTTGTCGGGTTTGTTTCTAGTTGTTCCTCTAACGACTCGATTATCCGATTATTTATGACTCATTCGTGAGTACAGGAGTTTAATCTGAAAACTCGAAGCACGTCGAATCTCGCGTTAAAAACGATCGACCGACCGCTTTGATTTCGTTTAAACATTTATAGAAGGATAAATTAATAAAATAAATAAGAAAAAGATAAACGCGTAAATATTGTATGCGAAACGATATCAGAATATTTTATTATGCGAACAATTTTTGTCGGGTTTGTTTCTAGTTGTTCCTCTAACATTTATAGAAGGACATCGAGACAAAATTCTGTACACGCGGCTCGAATTACCGTGGGATCGAGGATCGAACCATTCGCGCCGCAATGAATCGATCAAATTCGATACAACGCTTTTCTGTTACCGTTTTATCACATTCCGAACGCGACATTACAAGCCCGATTTTGACTACCGCGATTCCACCGTCGCACTTTCCATTTCAACGGCGATATAAAACCGACAATAAAACGTCGTATATCAAATTTCACGGCGCCGCCGTAAACGGTGGAATAGTCGTCCGTCTTCGAATCGAGGATTAAATCGTCGTCAGAAAAATGATTCGCAGCCTATAAACGCGTAAACGTGTCTCTGAAATGATCGCAGCAAAAAAGGTCATCGTTCACCGTTAATTTCCTAATACAGAAGCATCTTCGAGAGAAAAAAAAATACGACCGAAGGAAGTGAAAGTCGTGGTTTCACCCTACGGAACGAGCCGTAGGCCAGATTCATTGTCCGATTTTTCATTCTTCGAGATTGCGACAGGTTCGGCATCGGCGACCTTTCACCCGAGATTCATCGATCCTTTAATTTCGGATCGCCGGTGTGTTTAGCAATTCTTAGGGTACTCATTGTAAGCAGCGCAACCGCGTCTACAACGAATGCACCGTGTTCTCATTTGAGAGCTTCATGGTGTGAGAAGCTATCTTATTCGATGCTGTCGTATAAATATGCAAATAGTTTACTTGCTCGAATGATTCTTTGTTATTATTCGAATAAAAAATTATTCAAATTATTCGCATAATTCGTCATACATTATTCTGTCTATTTATTCCATCTATTCGTATAATTCTTTATTCGAATAATTCTTTGTATAATTGCTCGTATAATTCTTTATTCGAATAATTCTTTGTATAATTATATTCGTATAATTTTTTATTCGAATAATTTTTTGTATAATCGTTCATATAATTCCTTATTCGAATAATTCTTTGTACAAATATTCGTATAATTCTTTGTATAATTCTTTTTTCGAATAATTCTTTGTATAATTTTTTATTCGAATAACTCTTTGAATAATTCTTTATGTGAATAATTCTTTGTATAATTCTCTCTTTATTCGAATAATGCTTTGTATAATTATCCGTATAATTATTTGTATTTGTATATTTGTATTTTTATTATCTTTTTATAATTACTTGTACAATTCTTTATCTGATTATTCGTATAATTCTTTATTCGACTAAATAAATAGAATAATTTCAGCCAAATAATGGATAATCGTTGTTCGAACAAACGCTCAATTCGGACAATTATAAATAAATAAAATTATAAATATTGCACGCCGTAATTTATACTTATAACTGAACATTGTCACAAAGTGGAGCTCACCTCGAGGCATTCCGCATGGTCCCGGCGTCCTGGCGTTGTCCAGAAAGTCCAGATCGTACTTCCTCGCGCGCGGAAAAGTCAAGGCGACGTGTCCTTGCACTCCCCTGTACGATATCACGGTGAATACCAGCAGGATCAGTCCCGCGATTACCGTCGAACACGTTCTCGACGACATTTTCTGGCGGAAACGTGCTCTGGTGCGATCGTCCAGCCTCGGCCACGCTCGCTCGCTCGCTCGCTCACAAACACCACTCTTTCACTGAATTCCTCGTGCTCGTCGTTCCCTCTGAGAATTTTCCTCTCGCGCGCCTGAGACCCTCCTGCTGATTTTTCCTGACGCTCGGCATGGGCACCCCTCGTTGATTAACTTCTTCCGCCTCGGCGAGGCCAGCCTGCAACGTGAAAAAGCGGATTCTTAGCTCGTTTGTCTCCTTCAGAACGTTTTATCGTCGTTTATCCTCTTTAACGGCAAGAAAACGCTCTTGAATATCTTGACACGCTGCCCGATCGAAATATGCGCTTCGGTAACGCGCGAATGTCACGCCACTTTAACCCGTTATTCAATTTCTTAATGCCTTATTTAATATTTTAACACTTTATTTAATAACTTATATCTGATGGTTTAATGCTTTATTTGGTATTTTAACAGCTTATTGAATAATTTAAGATCTTAATAATGACGTGACTGAATTTATTTAGATTCTGCACAATTTTTATTGTAATATTTTTTATATTATATATATTATTATATATTATTATACTATATATATCATAATATTATTATACTAAATATATATATTATATATATTACATAATATACTTGGATTAAGAGGTTTATTCGACAATTATTATTATATATATAATATATAATACAATAATATATTATATTATTATTATATATATTATTATATATTATTATACTATATATATATTATATTGTAATATTATTATACTAAATATATATATTATATATATTACATAATATACTTGGATATATATACTTGGATTAAGAAATTTATTCGACAATTTCCTATAATACAGTATCTATAATTTCATCGATTTTTAGATGAAAAATAAGAAATCGATTATTTTAACCGACTCGGTAATTTTAGTGCTACAGAAAGATTTGGAATGCTTTTTCGAAAAAGTATGATGCCTTAACATTTTGTACTGGTTTTCAAAGAAAATAACGCGTTCGGATGCATTGTTGGATTGCGAATTTCTACGCAGAATCCTGCACTTTATTCGGAGACTTTATTTGCAGACTCGCTTTATCCAAAATTCCTGCACCAATTGCAAGGGAGAAGATCTTCATAGAAAATTTCTCTCTAATTACAGTCGTTTAAATGAATTGAACGGAATATAACATCCTTAAATTCCATTATTTTAAAAGCAAAAAATAGTTTTAGAAATCTCAGTAAAATAACTGGCACGGAACGAAAACATAACAGACCCAAGCATATTCTACTATTCAAGAGAGCGTATTTAATTAAACCGAAGAGAAGCATAGCTCTCGTTCGGATGGCCGCCATGTTGGTATCGATGGTGCTGAAAGTTGGCGTAACCGAGACGCGTGCTCTACGAATTCAAGGCCAGTTTTCGAGACTCGTGGAAACTCGTTCTTTGGCAACCCGATTGGCTAAGATTGCATAAATTATTACATTGCGCGTGAGCTTATGATCTTGCATAAACGTCGAGCCACCTGCGCGCGACACCATTCGAACGCTTAATATTCGCCGAACGAACGGACCCGCGGCAGCACGCTCGGTTTCGACCGATAGGAATATTAGAGAAGACCGGTGAAGGCAATTCGCAGAATTTTTAGAAAGTGCACGGCGCGCATGCCCCCGTCGTTTATACGCGATAATGGGAAGAGCGAAACACTTGTTGCATAATTGGCGATATGGTTATTTTAACATCGTTCAGGAAAAACAGGAATACGCTTCGTTTAAGTAAACATTAATTACACTTCCTTGTTAGCGGGCCGCGGCCAGGTAATTGTTGTTGCGTGGAATTCCGACGATCGATAAAACGTGGATTACTTTCGGCTCGCTTTCTTGCATTCGTTCGCGCGAAAGGATAACGAAATTCAAAAACAGGCAGAGGCTTGGGATCGGTGGGTCGTGGAAATTCTTAAATCTGTACGCGAAAGTGTTCGAACAATTTTCGACACGGCACGATTAAATACGCGCGATTAGGGTAGTTTCGTTAAAATCGATACATCTGTAGATTATATTTTATATAAATTTTAACCGTTTTACCGATCAGAGTCGACCGTCTTTTATCGAATTTTTAAACTGAATATGAATTCAGATACTTATTTATAAAATAAGTCGAATTAGATCGCAAATGATGAATTCAGATACCTGTTTATAAAATGATTCAAACTAGATTATAGAACTATGAATTTATATGTACTTATTTATAAAATAATTCGAACTTGATTACTTGAATCTTTACCATTATAAATAATTGCAAACAATTATATATACTTATAAATAATTGTAAACAATTATAAATAATTACAAATAATTACAAATAATTACAAATAATTTCAAGTAATTACAAATAAGTGTATTTAATTTGCAGAAGAGTGAAGATCGTTTCCAAGATAATGAGAAGGACTGCCAAAGCGTTAATCTTATTTGTAAAAAGGTGTACAAGATCTACAGAAGAATTAATTTAGAGCACTGAAACGTGAGTACAATCTATAAAAAAGTTAATTTGGAGTATTAAAAAAGGTGAATGCAATCTACGAAAGAATTAATTTGTGCTACTAAAAGGTGTCAACGAAAGGATTAATTTCTAACAGTACTGAAACTATTAAATTAATGCTAAATTAAATTAATACTACTTAATTAATACTAATTTAAATTAATGCTAAAACTGACTTTAACACTAAAACTACCAAACAGGTGAATACAATCTACGAAAGAATTAATTTGTGCTACTAAAAGGTGTCAACGAAAGGATTAATTTCTAACAGTACTGAAACTATTAAATTAGTGCTAAATTAAATTAATACTACTTAATTAATACTAATTTAAATTAATGCTAAAACTGACTTTAACACTAAAACTACCAAACAGGTGAATACAATCTACGAAAGAATTAATTTGTGCTGCTAAAAGGTGACAACGAAAGGATTAATTTCTAATAAAAAGAAGGATAATTTCTGACCAAACCCGTGGTTTATAAAACAGTCCGCTCGATACAGAAAACCCTCCCTAATTGACGTTCAGCTTGGAAGCAGAAATGGACAATTTGAAAAGAGTATTATTTATCTTGAAAGATGATTATTCGAGCCTCGCGGCTCGTTTTTACAGTCGTCGACAGTCGATAATTATAAAAACAAAACGCAAGGCTCGATTATCGCCTTCCGAAACAAATAATCCTCTCCCCAAATCGTCCATTTTCCTTTTCAAGCTAAGCGTCGATCAGAGAGAATTTACTGTAATTCCGAACGAAATAAATTCGCGCCAGCCATCAACAGCAGGAACGCGTACGCGAGCTAACCTCTGGCCACCGATCGAATCCGTGAAAAAGCGTCCCGATAATAACAAGAATTAATGAATAGCTCGTTGAATTACGGCGCACCGCCGAACCGTGTAATTTTCTGAATTCGAGATCCGCCTGGAAATACCGGCGACCGCAAACGCTATCGATCAATCATCGCTGAGGTGAGTAACGGTCCTTCGAACGGAAGGACGACACCGTGACTCGCACGCGACTTCCTTCTTTCTCGTTTCCTCCTCCTCCTTATCCGTCTCGGAACAGAATCGACGAAAATAAAGCCGGATCCTTGAACGAACAAGAAAGGTCGACGGAGAACGTCGGGTATAAAAGCAGAAATAGGGAACGTTTTTCGGTGGATCGTTCGATACGAAGGTCGCGAACACGAAAACGCGCGAACTGGACGTGAGAAAACGGAAAGGACAAAGGCAAAGGACGCGTGCGCATCGAGATAAGCGGACGGGAACGATTATTATAGCAGGCTGTCGAGCACGGTGCATGAAACTCGACGATCGTCGGACCGTGTTCGTCGTACGGGAACAATTATTGGGTCGGGGAGTTAGTTCGTAGCGTTTTCATATTTTCTTTTATTTTACAACGATTTTTCGCTGTTTGACGAAGTGTATAATATTCATTCGATAGAGCTCTTTCTGCTCAACAAAACTGTGCTAATCGTCTTTTTGAGTAACTTAATTTTTTATTACTTTTGAGGCTTAGAAATGGAATATCCAGGGGGTAAAAAGCAACATTTTCGGCACCTTCTCTTCTTCGCTTTTCATCGAGGCCAAAAAGCTGCCGAAGCAGCCCGGGACATTTGCAACGTATATAGAGAAGGTGTCATAGGCGAGTCTACGGCACGGAAATGGTTTGCGAAGTTCGAAAATGGCGATTTTGACGTCGACGACACGCCCCGCAGCGAAAGACCTTCCGAATTCGACGAAGAGCGTCTCGAAGCACTTTTGAAGGAGGACGGGTTACCGAACAAGTCGTGAATTGGCCGAAAAAATGAACTGCGATCATAAAACGATTCTCAATCATCTTCGTTCAATGGGATTTGCCGAAAAATTGGGAGCCTGGGTTAAATTCGAATTCGGAAGGTCTTCCGCTGCGGGACTTGTCGTCGACGTCAAAATCACCATTTTTGAACTTCGCAAACCATTTCTGTAGACTCGTCTATAACACCTTCTCCGTATACGTTGCAAATGTCCCGGGCTGCTTCAGCAGCTTTTTAGCCGCGATGAAAAGCGAAGAAGAGAAGGTGTCGAAAATGTTGCTTTTTACCTCCTGGATATTCCATTTCTAAGCCTGAAAAGTAATAAAAAATTAAATTTCTCAAAAACACGATTAGCACAGTTTTTTAGAGCAGAAAGAGCTCTATCGAATGAATATTATACACTTTGTCGAACAGCAAAAAATCGTTGTAAAATAAAAGAAAATATAAAAACGCTACGATCTTATTCCCCAACCCAATATATTACACTTCGGACTGGTACATTGTACAGCATTGCGTGAAGCGTTTAACAATGCAAAGAGATTCTCAAGGATTTCTCGGTCTTTTAAGAAAATCGCGATGAACAATCGAAAGGAACGAACGAAGTGAAAACGAACATGTAGTTTCAATTTCAATAATTTTCATAGATCGAGAATTGTTGTTGATATTTTTCTAAGTCGCTGTTCTGTCGGAAGTTCAAGTCTTTTAAGAGAATCGTGGGAAACGGAAGTGAAAACGAACATGCAGTTTCAATTTCAATAATTTTCATAGGTCGAGAATTGTTGTTGATATTTTTCTAAATCGCTGTTCTGTCGGAAGTTCAAGTCTTTTAAGAGAATCGTGGGAAACGGAAGTGAAAACGAACATGTGTTTTCTCTTTCAATAATTTCCTTAACTCAAGGATTATTGTAATTCTTTTTCTAAGTTGGCGTACCGTCTGCAGTTCGAGTCTTTTAAGAGAATCGCGAAGGACAGTGGAAACGGATATGTATTTCCTCTTTTAATAATTTCCTTAATTCGAGAATTATAGTAATTATTTTTCTAAGTTGGTGTTCTGTCCGCAGTTCGAGACTTTTAAGAGAATCGTGAAGGACGACAGTGAAAACGGATATGTATTTCCTCATCCAATAATTTCCTTAATTCAAGAATTATTGTAATTATTTTTCTAAGTTGACGTTCTGTCCGCAGTTCAAGACTTTTAAGAGAATCGCGAAGAACGACAGTGAGAACGAACATGTATATTCAAATTTCAATAATTTTCATAACTCAAGAATTATTGTAATTATTTTTCTAAGTTGGCGTACTGTCTGCAATTCGAGTCTTTTTAGAGAATCGCGTAGAACGACAGTGGAAATGGATATGTATTTCCTCATCCAACAATTTCCTTAATTCAAGTATTATTGTAATTATTTTTCTAAGTTGACGTTCTGTCCGCAGTTCAAGACTTTTAAGAGAATCGCGAAGAACGACAGTGAGAACGAACATGTATTTTCAAATTTCAATAATTTTCATAACTCAAGAATTATTGTAATTATTTTTCTAAGTTGGCGTACTGTCTGCAATTCGAGTCTTTTTAGAGAATCGCGTAGAACGACAGTGGAAATGGATATGTATTTCCTCATCCAACAATTTCCTTAATTTAAGTATTATTGTAATTATTTTTCTAAGTTGACGTTCTGTCCGCAGTTCAAGACTTTTAAGAGAATCGTGAAGAACGACAGTGAGAACGAACATGTATATTCAAATTTCAATAATTTTCATAACTCAAGAATTATTGTAATTATTTTTCTAAGTTGGCGTACTGTCTACAATTCGAGTCTTTTTAGAGAATCGCGTAGAACGATAGTGGAAATGGATATGTATTTCCTCATCCAACAATTACCTTAATTCAAGAATTATTGTAATTATTTTTCTAAGTTGGCGTTCTGTCCGCAGTTCAAGACTTTTAAGAGAATCGCGAAGAACGACAGTGAGAACGAGCATGTATTTTCAAATTTCAATAATTTTCATAACTCAAGAATTATTGTAATTATTTTTCTAAGTTGGCGTTCTGTCCGCAGTTCAAGTCATTTGAGAGAATTGCGAAGAACAACAGTGAACACGTGTTCCTTCCTTCAATAATCTTCAAGAGCCGAGAATATTGTAGCAACACATAAGTCTTCAATTGGTATACCGTCTGCAAGGGATTGGATTTCATTGGCGTCGTATTAGGTGCATAAAGTCCACGGTCTATTTCGCCGCAGTCACTGGCGAATTATGGATTAGTCATTGACTGAGATTGAGGACCCAGCTGACTTATGAGTAATGTTCGAGGAATGAAATCACCGTGGAAACATTTTTGACGTTTAATGAAGGATAGTTGACGCGGTTTATCTTGCTACCGTGGCTTTGCAGTCAATATCGATCCTTTTGCAGATCGAATTCACCCTCTCGCGAATGAAACTAATCCATGTTACAGCAAAATTCTTCCTAATCGACGCTCAGATTGTACACAAAAGTGGACAATTTTGGAAGAGAGAAGTTACGATTATTCGAGCCTTGCGTTTTTATAGCTGTCGATTGTCAACAACTATAAAATCCCCCCTCTTCCCAAGTTGGCTATCTTTGTTTACAAGCTGAGGGACAATTTACCGTATTCTGCCGTAGGATAAGAGAGGATAATAACTTCTGTCGAAGTGTTCTAATTGCTTCGACATTATTATTTTAAAGAACATTTTGTCTTTTTTGATAGCTTCGGAGATATTAACACTGAAACTATTAAATTAATTCTAAATTAAATTAATACTACTTAATTAATACTAATTTAAATTAATGCTAAAACTGACTTTAAGACTAAAATTACCAAACGGGTTAAAATCGTTAACTATAAAAACGGGCTGCACAATTTGTGCACAATTTGAGCGTTGATTAGAGAGAATTTGCTGCATTCCTTATTAAGCAATGCTTAATATTATATAATGCTTAGTAAATTACTATATAATGCTTTATTAAGCATTATATAATATTAAGCATTGCTTAAGCAATAAGCAATACAAATTTATTTATTATTATTGTTAAAAAATTTATTAATTACTATATAATGCTTAATAAATTTTTTAACAATAATAATAAATAAATTTGTATTACTTAAACAATAGCGAAATTTAGAAAAAGCGTTTTACTAGACTGCTCCCTCCACCACCTAAAAAAAAATTCAAGTCGTTCATAGTCCGGTAATTATTTTTTTAAGAAAGTAATTCCGTTTTAACACTAAACCTACCGAGCACTAAAATCGACGAATTTCTGTTGCTCTGTAAGAACGATAGAACCGAATCTATTTAGACTTCCGATAATTTTTATTACAACGAATACTCGCGACTGTGAAATTCATTTAATAATTTCCTACGAAAAAGTTTCTATAATTTCAGCAATTTTAAAATACAAAATGTAAAACCGGTCATTTTGACTGACTTGGCAGGTTTAGTGTTAAAAATTGTCCGAACATTCCCTCTACTCGACTGAACGGTAAAAAATCTGCGAGGGGGTCCGAATTAAAGGGCAATCAATGAAATAATGCGCGCGAAATAATTAGCACATTCATGCACGGTTACGACAACGTTTTCTACGCAGGGCGAGAGAAAGAGAAAAAAAGAGAGAGAGAGATTATTGCGACAGAGCCGGGAGCGGATCTCCTTCCGAGGAATCTGAGCTGGCGGCCTCAGAATGGCCTCAGCCTGGCCTCATCGCCGAGGTACGCGAAGCGCGATCGCCTACCTGGGAGGTGCAATTCGCTCGCGCGGCGATGAAAAACAGATAGTGGGAGTACGGTAGAGCAGCGCGCGGGGGCTACGCTCGCGGGACATATGGTGGGGGAAGAAACGGCTCCGCGAGCCGCGCGCGCGTACAGGGTGGATTTTTTTCGCCGCCTCGTGGAAACCTGACATTCTGCGGAATCCCGATCCCGCCGATCTTCCCAGCGACACGGTCTTCCACTTGTTCTTTTAAACGGCTCCCTCGGCCGCCGAGCTTACGAAATTGCCGGACGGGGTTGCGCGCCGTGCGGCTGTGAAGGAATTCCGCGTGGAAGCCGAAGTGGACTCGACGGAAAAATCGCGCCGGGCGTTCTATCGTCCCTGGGATTCCGCGGCCCGCAAAAATAGACGTTGTCTCATCAGAAAGCGGCTTTCTACCGTTTTCGTGGCGGCGACGAAAAAAATTCCGAGAAGCCAACGGTTCGCGCGATCCAACGATCCGGCGAGATGCTAATCGCGCACGCGCACACGACCCGCGCTCGCCTCGCACCACGGCATTCCGCTCGTGTTTTCGTAAACATGGAGGCCGATACGGCGATCCTCGATCGCGGGCCCAGCGAGCGACGATCGGGCCCGACGTCGCGCGCCGTGATATTTCGATCATTTAGACGAACTTAACCCCTTAACTATATTTTATTCTTGAATAAATAAGTGTTATATATATATATATATATATTTCGTACGAAGAATTGTGTTTCTATTGACAAATTTATTACTCGTTGCGAATAATGATAGATTTGGAAGAAACGCAATGAATAATAAACATTCAGAAAAAATATTTTTCTTTGTATATATACACATCGAGAAAATTAATGCTGTATATAAATAAAGGTTTACACTTGCTGGAATTGTTCTGCCACAAAATTGTTTGCACAATTGAAGTCACAATGGACACTGTCATGTGTGATGACATCAGTGAAATGAGTTAAAAACAGTCTCTCTGTAAGCATCTGAATTCTATATATAATAATATAATATAATATAATATATATATATATATATATATATATATATATATATAATAAGTGTTATTTATAATACCATATAAATGAAAAATATCAATAAAACGATTTTTTTTCTTTGTTTTCACATTATTATTTTCAATTCTCGATTATATTGTAGTGTGAACAATTATAGCAGCATAAAATACAACGCGCTGCTCGAATTATCTCGAGTGTGCACAGTTTGGCCTGTTTAGCGCGCTCGAATTAACTCGAGCGTACAAGTTAAGGGGTTAATTCTCAGCGATCGTTTCGTTTTCTGGTTTTCCATTTTGTGTATTTGATCGCAATTACTTGGATTGTTGATTCAAAGCTAATAAATAGAAGGGCGTAAGAATTTTACTGCAATAAAATGCTAATTGCTTGGACGAGGATAGCAGATTATGGTTTTAAAATGTTCTTCAAGCAGCGAGAACTGTATCAAACGAGTCTAATGTCGACGGACGAGGAAGAAGCAAATAGTGAAATCGAAGCACTTTACATTAAAGCAGAGTGAACATATTTAAAAAATTAAAGCTTTCTTTTTTAGTTCGATACGTTTTTCTATTTTATTTTCGAAACGATATACCAAAGAATTTGTAATAAATTGGTAAACATATTTGGAGAACAAGAAATATGACTTCTTCGTGATGTCAGCTCGTTTATGGAATAAGGGCACGCGAACCAAATTTTAAAACGTTGTAAGAAAAAACACGTATCATCGTCAAATCGTGATCTCTTAAAAAAGAATTCAGTTTTTAATTATTGTAATACTTTCTATTAAATAATACCCGAATGGAAACTTTGAAATTGATTTTCTCGAAATGGCATTTCGACGCACTTTTGCCCTTTTTCCATTCGATGCCTCAATTTTTCATAATTATGTGCATGAAACTAATTTGATGTTCTATTTAAGTGAAATAGAAAATCGTGGACGTCGCATATGCGCGACAATGATAGCGAAGGGGGTGAGAATAATACTCATCCCTGGTCACTGAGTCATTGCTTTCAAATTAACACTAAACCTACCAAACAGTCATACTAACTGCAATGTATCGCTCCACAAAAATGAGAAGACCGAATTTATTTGGAATTTGTAAAGTTTTTATTATAAATATAACCTCCAATAATATAAATTAATAATATAAATTATATATATATATATATATATATATATATATATATAATTTATATTATTAATTTATATTATTGCAGTTATATATATATATATATATATATTATATATGTTATTATTATTGTATATATTATTATATATATATTATTATATTATTATTATATATATGTTATTATAACATTATTATAAAAAATCTATATATTAATTATAATATAAATTCGTTTTCCACGAAAGAGTCTCGGAACTTTGCAGAATTGCAGAATAAGAAAGCGATCTCTTTAACCGCGGTAGATTTAGTGTTAAAGCTGACTTGGACATTTTCTAAAAACATTCAATTTTCCAATGAAATCCTTCCAGATTGTTGAAATGTCACACTGCGCGACTACACGCGTCGAAGGAGAGCGTGCTCGTTTTTTAACGGTAGCAGTTTCGCTTCCTTCTCTCGGATTCCCATTTTCTCGTCGGAGATTTCCCCATCAATGAGAAAGATCAGTCAACGCGCACAGTCTAGAAAACGCCATCTCCCTTTTTTCTCTCTCTCTTTTGTCCATTTTCTCCGCTCGGAGGAGAAACGTTTCCTCTTTCCATTATACTTTTGCCATTGTTCCGCGGAGCCGACCCATTTCGATACGTCGCGTACATATATGGGTATCAAGGTGACGTAGCATTGTTCCCTGTCTGTTTACTTTTCTCCGTTTCACTGGTTTTTATCGATTAATTCTTCGCTGCTGTGCATACGCGATGCCAATAATTAGACTACTATGATCTTGGTACATTTATGGCGTATGCGCATCCGTAAGTTCATAAGTGTGTGGACACTTTCTGAATTGCGATAGTTGTCCAAAAAGAGTCGTGGTGTCATGGATGAATATTATTATTATTTTTGTATTTATGTTTCACTGTATTGGAGAATATATTTCCCGAATTTAATATTTCACCAATAATGCATTTAATATTTCACCAATAACGTATTTAATATTTCATCGATAATGAATTTAATATTTCATCAATAACGTATTTAATATTTCATCAATAACGTATTTAATATTTCATCAATAATGAATTTAATATTTCGTCAATAATGAATTTAATATTTCATCAATAACGTATTTAATATTTTACCAATAACGTATTTAATATTTCATCAATAATGAATTTAATATTTCGTCAATAATGAATTTAATATTTCATCAATAACGTATTTAATATTTTACCAATAACGTATTTAATATTTCATCAATAATGAATTTAATATTTTATCAATAATGCATTTAATATTTTACCAATAATGCATTTAATATTTCACCAATAACGTATTTAATATTTCATCGATAATGAATTTAATATTTCATCAATAATGCATTTAATATTTCACCAATAACGCATTTAATATATTTAATCAGAATTTATTCGACATAGTATTCGAATAATAAATAATAACTTTTATTAGAACAACAAATAACCTCTTATTCGGATGAATTTTTATTCGAATAATAAATAGCTTGTTATTCAAATAACAAATAACTCCTTATTCGAATAACAAATAATTTCTAATTCGTATAAATTTGTATTCGAATAACAAATAATTTCTTACTCGTATAAATTTGTATTCGAATAACAAATAATTTCTTGCTTGTATAAATTTGTATTCGAATAACAAATAATTTCTTATTCGCATAAAGTATTCGAATAACAAATAATTTCTTATTCGCATAAAGTATTCGAATAACAAATAATTTCTTATTCGCATAAAGTATTCGAATAACAAATAATTTCTTATTTGTATAAATTTGTATTCGAATAACAAATAATTTCTTATTCGCATAAAGTATTCGAATAACAAATAATTTCTTATTCGCATAAAGTATTCGAATAACAAATAATTTCTTATTTGTATAAATTTGTATTCGAATAACAAATAATTTCTTATTCGTATAAATTTGTATTCGAATAACAAATAATTCCTTATTCGTATAAATTTGTATTCGAATAACAAATAATTTCTTATTCGTATAAATTTGTATTCGAATAACGAATAATTTCTTATTCGGATGAATTTTTATTCGAATAATAAATAGCTGCTTATTCAAATAACAAATAACCCCTTATTCGAATAACAAATAATTTCTTATTCGGATAAATTTGTATTCGAATAACAAATAATTTCTTATTCGGATGAATTTTTATTCGAATAATAAATAGCTACTTATTCAAATAACAAATAACCCCTTATTCAAATAACAAATAACCCCCTTATTCGAATAACAAATAATTACTTATTCATTTCAATTCGAATTCGAATAACAACCAACTTCGTATCCGTATAAATTTCGTATTCGACTAAATGTTGCTCCGACGTCGTCGAATAAAATTCGATTCGTCGATCCTTATCCCGTTATCCGACAGCCGGCTAAAATGTCCTCGAACACTGCCGCGGACACTGTCCTCTGCACCAAGCGCGTTGTCATTCCAGGCATCGATCATTTGGATAGCGTGTCCGGACCGGCCGCTACAAATTTGTTATGACGGTCGACACACAGCGATCGGCTAGCTCGCGGAATAACAGGCTAGAAACGCAGAAGGTAAACAGCGAGGTTCGAGAAAGTCCGGCGCGACGGCCGGCTTACGCCGAGCGTGCTTATTTTCTTATGAAAGTATGGCGGTCGGTTTCCGTTTTTATATTAAAGCCGATCCAGCGTTTCAAGTTCATCGATTCTTCTCGGCGTGCGCAAGAGAGCGAGCCGTGTGCCGCGCGTATCGGCGTCGGAACGATTTTTCCGAGAGCAGAGAAACGATCGGTGGAGGTGGAAAAACGTTTCTCAAGATCGCGCACGGGATCGATCGATCGATCGAGTCGGTCGAGTCGGTCGTTCGATCGGCGGCATTTAGAGCGCGGATAATAAGCAAAGGAGCGAGAACATCGGTAAGGACAACGACATCGGTGTCCGGTGGAATGTCAACTCGTTTTCCACGAGCCGTCGAAGGCGGATCGTTTTCCCTACGTAGCCGTGGCTCGCTCTCCCACCTGGCTCTCTCGGGCCGGCTCTTACCTCACCTTCTTCACCGTGGCGTTCGATATCCGAGTCGGGGGCTCCACGCACAAGTGAGCCGTTCATCGACACCGATAGAAATCGCCGTGTGCCCTCGCCTGGAATGTCAATTAAACCCCTCCAGCGGCCGATGAAAACTGTTCCCCGCAGCAGACCCCCACGCGGGACAAATATTTCAAAAATGATCGCCGCCCGAAGAGTAACCTAACTGGGTTGGGGAATAAGTTCGTAGCGTTTTCATATTTTCTTTTATTTTACAACGATTTTTCGCTGTTTCACAAAGTGTATAATATTCATTCGACAGAGCTCTTTCTGCTCTACAAAACTGTGCTAATCGTCTTTTTGAGTAATTTAATTTCTTATTACTTTCGAGGCTTAGAAATGGAATATCCAGGAGGTAAAAAGCAACATTTTCGACACATTCTCTTCTTCGCTTTTCATCGAGGCCAAAAAGCTGCCGAAGCAGCCCGAGACATTTGCAACGTATACGGAGAAGGTGTCATAGGCGAGTCTACGGCGCGGAAATGGTTTGCGAAGTTCAAAAATGGCGATTTTGACGGCGACGACACGCTCTGCAGCGGAAGACCTTCCGAATTCGACGAAGAGCGTCTCGAAGCACTTTTGGACGGTCGCCGAACAAGTCGTGAATCGGCCGAAAAAATGAACTGCGATCATAAAACGATTCTCAATCATCTTCGTTCAATGGGATTTGCCGAAAAATTGGGAGCCTGGGTTGAATTCGAATTCAGAAGATCACGGTATTTTCAACAACTTTTCAATACGTTTCATCCGATATTCTTTATCAAATTATTGGGTTGGGGAATAAGTTCGTAGCGTTTTTATCAAGCAATTTGAAGGCGATTTTCTTTATTGTTTTCGTTAAGCTCACGAAGCACTCAGGCAACCAATTTTTCGGCAAATCCCATTGAACGAAGATGATTGAGAATCGTTTTATGATCGCAGTTCATTTTTTCGGCCAATTCACGACTTGTTCGGTGACCGTCCTCCTTCAAAAGTGCTTCGAGACGCTCTTCGTCGAATTCGGAAGGTCTTCCGATGCGAGGCGTGTCGTCGACGTCAAAATCGCCATTTTTGAACTTCGCAAACCATTTCCGTGCTGTAGACTCGCCTATGACTCCTTCTCCGTATACGTTGCAAATGTCCCGGGCTGCTTCGGCAGCTTTTTGGCCTCGATGAAAAGCGAAGAAGAGAAGCTGTCGAAAATGTTGCTTTTTACCTCCTGGATATTCCATTTCTAAGCCTCGAAAGTAATAAAAAATTAAATTACTCGAAAAGACGATTAGCACAGTTTTGTAGAGCAGAAAGAGCTCTATCGAATGAATATTATACACTTTGTCGAACAGCGAAAAATCGTTGTAAAATAAAAGAAAATATAAAAACGCTACTAACTTATTTCCCAACCTAATACAAACCGTCCGCTACGCGACTGAAATCTGACGTTGCGTTCGCTGCGGTGCTATTTGGCCGCTGGTACAGATTTTACGATGATAACGTATCAGATTTAATAGTCGAGCGGATACGCAATGCGCTTCGATCTCGACGCGATTGTCAGTCGACTCGGCTGCGACTATTTTCTTTGAATCCGCAATCGTCGAGGTCGATTTCGATTTGTTCATTTAGCACTCGAATGTTCCGGCTACGTAATGTCCAGGATACGTAACGGAATTAATGATTATGGTAGCATCGAGGCGAATGACTTTTGTTTCATTAAATCGGCATCGATACAACGTTTCGTCAAATTTTAATCGCGCGGGATAATTATTGCCGACGTTCTACTATTTTATATTTTCTTGATTAGTATCTATTAATTATTATCTATTAATTATTAATAGTTTGCGAATAAATATTTTGAGGAATAGTTCGTTGAGCGAAGAAGGTTAAACGACTTCGCATCTGTGAAATTATCGATACGAGTACAATGAATGTTCAGGTTAAATTCGCAGCAAATTCTGAGGAGTATTTGTTAATTTAATCTTGTTGTTAATGGTTAAATTGCAAACTTAAAAGGAACTATATTAAGGGAAGATTTGATTTTTCAAACTGTTAATCTTCGTCTGGGAAACATAAACACATATAACGAAACACATAACGTTTCGTTTCGTTACGTCGGGATTCTCGTTCACTGTTCTCACTGATCTCGTTGTGTTTCCGCTCGCGAGAATATTACGCGATCCCGCGGCATCATGGGGCGACGCGATCAACTGGAATAATCCGCGATAGGAACGCGATCGCCGCGAGAAAAAGTGTTTTTCTAAGCGAGGGAAAAACCGGGGGAAACAATGCCGAGCGCGCGACAAACCGGGCACAATGGGGAGAATATGAAGAGGACGCCTCTTACTTTCTGTCGTTAGACGAGCACTTTGAATGGGCTCGAGCAACGAGAATTCACTCGCCGGTCGATTCAGGACCCGCGGTGTTTCCAACAAACTTGGGCATGTTGTTAGATCGACCTGACCGCCACTCTGCTGGCTTTGGAGAATACCGAGCACCATACCACAGAAACAGCGAGCTGCTGTTAGTCACGAAACTACTATACAGGGTGTCCCAAAAATGTCTCGCAATCCGATAGTGGCGGTTCCTCGGATCATTTGATGCAACTTTTTCCTTTACAAAAATTTTCTCCGAGGCACCGTTAACGAGTTATTAACGAAAAACAGTGACCAATAAGAATCGAGTACGGTCGACGCGAGGCGGCCCAGCCAACCAGCGCACGAAGCCCAGTACCGCTCATTGGCTCGGTCGCCTCGCGCCTGCTGAGCTCGCCTCTCATTGGTCACTGTTTTTCGTTAATAACTCATTAACGGTACCTCGGAGAAAATTTTCGTAAAGGTAGAAGTTGCTTCAAATGATCTGAGGAACTCGCCATTTCCGGATTGCGAGACATTTTTGGGACACCCTGTACATGCCATTGCTGAATCTCAGATATTTTCGTCGTAGGCAAAGGTATTCGTACTTTCTAATCCTTCAATATGCAAATCACGTTCTAAATATTTTGTATAATTTAGCAAGGAACGACTAAATTTAAAGAATGTTTAATTTTTAAAGAGCACAGCTGTTAACCCTTTGCACTCGAATGGTGACTCCGAGGCATCGCTAAATTTTGTTATACCATGTTCTAAGATAATTTTTATATTAACAAAAAAGAGCGAGTCGCAAGCGTCAATCTCTCATGCATAAAATGCTCTTTGTCATATAAAATAAAAGTACTGCAAGTCAGAAAAATTATTTTAGATTCACAGTTAAAATAGCTTCGAGTGCAAAGGGTTAATATAAAAATCTAGCGTGTCATTATGTACCGAACAGTGTCGATTCATTTGATTGATTTATATTATATCCTTAGTTGCGCGCGCGCAAATATATTCGAATAGAAATTGATTTGAATACAATTTCATTGGGTTAATATATTTGAGAAGTTGTAAATCCTTTTTCGAAGAATTTATTCGAAAGAGTAGTCGAACAAAATTTTATTCAAAGAATTTATTTTAAAAAATATTAATCCATTACAATTTTATTCGAAGAATTTATTCATTAACGTCATTCGAATAAAATCGTATTCGATGAATTTGTTCGCATTCGAGTATAAAACTTTATTCGAAGAATTTATCCCAAAGAGCAGTCAAACAAAATTTTATTCGATGAATTTATTCCAAAGAGCGGTCAAACAAAATTTTATTCGATGAATTCATTTGAATCGTTATTCGAATAAAAATTTATTCCAAAAATTAGTCGATTACAGTTTTATTCGAAACTTCCTTCGAATAAAATTGTATTCGAAGAATTTATTCCAAAGAGCAGTCAAACAAAATTTTATTCGATGAATTTATTTGAATCGTTATTCCAATAAAAATTTATTCCAAATATTAGTCAATTACAATGTTATTCGAAACTTCCTTCGAGTAAAATTGTATTCGAAGAATTTATTCGTCGAATTTGTTAGTCGAACACAATCTTATTCGAAAAATTTATTCAAATAATTTGTCGAAGGAAACAATACAGCCTTAAATCAGCCGCTTAAACCTTTATTTATTCAAAGCGCTTAAACAACGAAATCACTCAATTTAACTCCACTAGATGCTACTGAATATACACGCGAGATAGAATTCGCCGAGACACCAGGTTTTCTATCATTAATTCACGCCGCGTATCGCTTATTAATTACAAAAATTTATTCCAAATATTAGTCGATTACAATTTTATTCGAAACTTCCTTTGAAGAAAATTGTATTCGACGAATTTATTAGTCGAACACAATCTTATTCGAAAAATTTATTTAAATAATTTGTCGAAGGAAACAATACAGCCTTAAATCAGCCGCTTAAACCTTTATTTATTCAAAGCGCTTAAACAACGAAATCACTCAATTTAACTCCACTAGATGCTACTGAATATACACGCGAGATAGAATTTACCGCGACACCAGGTTTTCTATCATTAATTCACACCGCGTATCGCTTATCCATTAAAAGCGGCAAGTGTCCACACACTCGTGGCCGAGGGGGTGTACACGTATCGTGCATCCTTTTGCGTATCCGACGCGCGCAGTCCCACACAGAAAAGAAAAAGACAATCGGAAAGTGGGAAGACGGACGGATGAGTGCTCGCGGAGTGCGTGTTTCGCGGCAGACGAAAGGCGCAATCTCTCTCTCTCTCTCTCTCTCTCTCTCTCTCTCGCTCTCTCTCTCTTTCTCGCTCTCGCTCTCTCTCTCTCTCGCACTCGGGGTCGTAATTAAGAAAAACGAAGAGGCGAGAAACTCCGATGACGTTACTATCATTAAGTTTCCTCTCACCGGCGTTCTGCGTATAATGAGCTATTACGCCACACGTGATATTACCCGCGCGCAGGATATCAAGAGAATATAACTATGATGCGCGCGATGGATGCAGGAAGCGATGCTCAATAAAAACAGATAAACAAAAAGCAAGCGTCCTTGCGAACGGCTGTGTTACAACTATCATCGACGCGTCGCGTCGCGTCGAGTCGTCGTCGCGGTGGGTCTCTCGATAAACCAGTGGCCATTGATGACGACGATGATTTCATTCGCCGTGCTTTCATTTTCGTGTCATTCAATTTCCCGCGCGAACCGCGAGCGCTTATCATTTCGCGCGTAGCACCCAGAGCGCCGACACAACATTGATCCCGATATCGCGGACCCTCTAATTGTCCTTGGAGTATAGTTTACTTCTGTGTCTGTACGTCGGTGCAGTTTATGTACCGGGTGTACGATTACGTGCGGTAGATTCGAACAATGTTTACAAGATCGGTAGCGGCTGCGGTGGCCGGAGTGATCTAACGACGATTAAATAAGGATTTAATGACGATTTAACGAGAATTTAGTAAGAATTTAATAAGAATTTAATAAGAATTTGATAAGAATTTAATAAGAATTTAATAAGAATTTAATAAGAATTTAATGACGCTGCGATTTCTTTCATAGCAGCGTCGATTAGCCCTTTTTCGTTTTTAACCCATTAGCCGTTTTTGACGAGCATACTTGCCGTAACACGAAATATCGTCATTTATTCATGACGAGTGTTCTTAAAAACAGCTAACTGATCAACATTACAAAGTGATTTATTTTATAACAAAATTTCGTTGGGATGCACAATCAAGTGTGCTGTAAACGTTAAGAGTCTGCAAAAATAGCTAATTATTGAAGAAGGATATATACTTTGATATTCCTTAGTAAATTATAGATTTTAAATTTTAATACGAAATTACTATTAAAGTAATTAATAAAATTAAATTTTATAAATTACTATTAATACGGAAAATACGGTATAATTAATATACATATACAGTATATATATATATATAATTGGTGTACATATCATCTACTATAATTAGATTTACAGAGCTGGTCAAAATGACCGGTTTCACGTGTTTTGTTACAAATATACTGAAATTATGAAATGCCTTTCTTTCATAGAAAATGATTGAATAGAATTCTGAACGCGAGCATACATTATAATGAAAATAACGAAAGCTGCACGTAAATGCAGTCTATTCATCGTTATAATGCAACACGCATACATCCATAATTTCTCTGATAGAATGAGAGACGATTTGTATTTCTTGTATATTATCGTTTACTTTCATTTCTAGATTTAACACATATATGCTCAGCTGATTCTGCATGAAATTTTCGTTAAAGTATGACTCGATGTTAAATCAGGGAGTTCAACCACAAATTCGGTAGATCATTGACGATGCCGACAATCTGGACTAGATCATATCAGAACACGTTTCCAAGCTTTATCGTTTTCAAAATATGTATCACAACGTCATTAAACATTTCGAAGATTGTTACAGATGCAAATAAGGTTCGAACTTTCTTTCGCAGCAAATTTATCCGCCGACCGAACAGTTCGAAATGCTTGCAAAGCTTCCAAAAAGTTCCTTTACTATCTCGACATCGCCTAATTAGCGAAAATAAAACTCAAAGTTCCAGCCGCATCGTCCAGTCAACGGAAAGTATAGAAGCATCGAGGGCATTTCCCTCGAACTGCAGAGTAAAAAGCGATCTCGACTTTCGATTCGATTAAAATTCCGCTACGCGCAGAAGAATTTCGAAGTTCGTCTGTAAATCTTCGCCGACACGATCGCGAAGATCGCGTATCTATCGGCCGGGTAAGAAAGATCGCTCGTTAACACGTTCGCGGACGCGAATGCTTATGGCATTCATTTTCATTCGGACGCAAAATGACACGAATGCTGTAACGTGAACGCTGTAACATTTCGATTTTATAAACTTCAAACCTCGGGGACTGCGATTACCGGGTCATTTTGACCCACTGTACTTAAATCGTCGTCTAATTAGTCGATTCTCGGCGATTCAATGAAATTAATGGTTGTTACGGTAGCAAGAAAAAATTAACGATAGTTTACACGAAGTACAATCTTCAAAAATATGAGCCGTTTATTTTGAAAGTCACTTTATTTTATTATTATTTTTTTTATTTTAAGTCACTTTACCGTAATGAAAAGTGGTGATTTTTTAATATTTACACGAAATTATTTATACTGAGAAAAATATCAGTATCCTGAGATAACAAATACAAATAAATCTTCTCGAAAGTTAGCATCCATATTTTTAAACGTGTTAAAACGCAAACCCTTAAATATATCGACTTAAAAACAAAGTGACTTATGCCACTTTCAAAATAAACGGCTCACATGTTTGGAAAGATTGACGAATAAATCTGCGAATCGAGATAAAGATCGTTAATTATGCGAAAATGATCCACCGTTCGAGGGTTAATGCAATGGCTGACTGGTTCGTTCGGTATTTTCATTTTATTTTGTCTTCTCTTTGTGTACACAAACTATAACAATTAACATACTATCGCCGGGAAGATTATTAATACCATTCTAAAAATCTACTTCTATACATTTTGTTATATATTTGAAAATATATATATAAAAAATATATATAAAAAATATATATGTTTTTTGTTATATTTGAAAATATATATATGTTTTTTTGTTACATATTTCGAAATCCTAAATATCCTCGTTATATACTCGTTGCCAAAATCTTCTCGCTGCTTTTAAAAATATTAAATATTTAAAAAAAATGCATTTTTGCAAACTCCACCAGTTTTCTTCCATTAGGCGCGTAAATAAATCTCGATCCGTGTCCCACGGATAGTGTGTTATTTTTATTACTCCGAGCACTCGGACAAAATCCGGCTATCACGATTTATCGAGGAATTATCGTTTATTTATTTAGGAATTTATTTATTCCTTAATATATTTATTATTATATATTTATAGGAATTTATTTATTTTATAGGAATTTATCGTTTATTTTCGCGGCTCGTTGAGATTTCGATCGTCCGCGATCGCGTTAAACCGCGCGTCGACGTCTCCGAGGTAGAAAGAATAGTTGCTCGTACCTGTTGAACGTCGTTCCCCTTTGGCAGCGACAGCTGATCCAGCTGAACGCGGTACACGCACACACAATATCACTGTTCACCGAGGGTACGGTGCGCGCTAGCTCGAGAACATCGTCGCGAATCGGTGAGAACGAACCGAGAGATAAATCCGCGAACGTAGCCGCGATCCGCGTAGAAGATCCACGCGGGATCGATCGGCGGATCAGGAACGGCCCGATGATTCACAGAGCCGAGGATCTCCTGGCGTTCCTTTCGGGAAACGCGGCCATTTCGAGGTACCGGCGCAGTGGTCTCGTGGAAACGGTCGAGATAAGATCGGTCGTTAGGCTTCGACAGGTGGCTGGTGTCGGCACGAGGTCCGGGTATCCTGCAGCGAGAAGGATGCGACGGGGCCACGTCCAAGACTGACTCGCTCGGCTCGGCTCCGCTCGACTCGGCTCGGCTCGACTCACCTCGACTGGCTGGCATTGCAAAGCAGCCGCGAGCGAAAACTCACTTTACGCTCCCGCGGCCCCTTGCGCTTGCCCCCCCGCCCATTACCGACCGCCTGTTCGCCTGCTTTCTTGAGCCCGGCTCGCTCCTTCGCCTCCGAATACCTGCCCCATCCCCTCTCCGCGCGCCTTTACCTGGTACCCCCACTCCGGAGCCACCGCGCCGTGCCGCGCCGCGCCGTGCCGTGCCGCTGTGCCGTGGAACTTGACGTCTTCTTGTGCTCTGGCTCCCTCTGACAGGGAGATCGGTCGACATTCGGGTCACCGATTCGCCACGAATCTCTGCGGGCGCGAGCTTCCGAGGGTACGTATCGGGGTTACACAAGCCGTTGCAAGAAAAGAATTCGAGTAAACAGAACAAGAAGAGGTAGCCAGGTGTGATAATCGCTCTTCGACGAGACTTTGCACGAGCAAAGTAAACGATGAGCTCGTAAATACGAATCCAATGTTGTCCGGTTTTCGGTTACAGACGGCTTATAGTTTCGAGATATTTAATGCTAAAGTTGCTCGTAAACGAAGCCGGAAAGAGTAGCCGCTCTGCACTGCGTCGTGTTCGGGTATGCCAGAGAAGTGCTCGCAAGTGTTGGGGAATATTAGGAATATTAGAGAGGGAGCATTGGGAATGGAAATGAACGAATCTTCCCACTAATGCGATTTTGCTGTAGAATGATATATACATGTTCTTCTTTTCTTTTCTTAATTCACCGACAAATAAATATTGTATATATAATATTTATAATATATTATATTATATTATATTATAAATATAATATAATATATATAATAAGTGTTATATATAATCCCATTTAAATGATAAATATCAATAAAACGATTTGTTTTCTTTGCTTTCACATTGTTATTTTCAATTCTCGATTATATTCGCGTGTGAAAAATTATAGCAGCTAAAATACAACGCCGCTCGAATTATCTCGAGTGTGCACAGTTTGGCCTGTTTAGCGTGCTCGAATTAACTCGAGCGTACAACTTAAGGGGTTAATTCTCAGCGATAATAATAATAATAATTTTATAATATAACATTTACGGATATCATAAAAATGGGAGTGAGAGACATCTATAACTGAAATCGGCAATTACTTAGTTGCCAACCCAATAGTTATACATCGTACGTGCGTTTCTTTTGCCAGCAAAAAGGAAAATCGTTTGGTAAAGTAAAAAAATAGGTAAAAGAATTCAAAATTCGGCAGAGATAGATTGATAAATGTGCGAATATAGAAATGTAAAAATGTTGAACAAAGTAGAATGAACAAACAAACAAAGCAGAAATGTCGTTAACGAATTCTTACGCGTTTATTATAGCGAACGCAGTGAAATTCAAGATAACATCTTGCATTACTGAAAACGAACAGTTTTGTAACAACGAATCTTCCAATCAGCGAAAGAATTTTTAGAAAATGAGGAATTGCCTAATGATCGGCTGGGACTAGTAATTAATGATTTCTTGGTCGAGGTAGGCGCGTTCTAGCCACGGCTTCGATAGGAATCACACGTTCGAATCACCCGAGTCCCTGTTTCATGCGAATACTTGTTGATTGGGGAATGCGTTGCACCTGTTGCTTGTACCGTAAACATTGTACAAGATTCTCGACTTCATGAATCTGTTCGTAAACTATGAAATTCGAATGCTGGGGAGGTGGCGAAATAATGTGCTACGTGGGGGGAGAAGGGAAGGGAGATCATAACTGTGCAGTTGCATACGACGCATGAATAATCTTTGCCGCTTATGGTTGCCTGTGTAGGAACCGTTCGGTAATCGACTTCTGAACTTGACTTGCGTCACACTTTCCGCTCGAAACGTAGCGTTGCAGTGTCCTCTTTCATTCTTTTTCTTTTTAAATTTTTTAAATATTGGTCAAAATTACTGGCACTCGTTAAATTTGTTCTTCGATAATTATTAACTATCTCGTAATTATTGTCATTGTAAAGATATATTTCTATGAGAAATAATTGTGTGTGTGTGTGTGTGTGTGTGTGTGTGTGTGTGTGTGTGTGAATTAATTTTATAATATAATTTATAATTTATAATTATATTATATTAAATTATAATTTATAATAATATGTATAATAATAATATATATATAATTTATAATTTATATAATATATAATAATATATATAATTTATAATTATATTATATTAATTTATAATTTATAATAATATTCAACCGAACGGAAGATCATCCTGTTTTAAATTCAGTCGATTGACGACCGAATGGACGATTACTGAAAAATGAAAAATGATCGCTTAATTTGATTAAGATTTTCAAAAAGTACGAATGCTGATGAGGTAATCGATACCATATAAGTTCGTTTCGTAACTTTTGTTTAATCGAATGAAATATTTTAATATTATGAACATTTTTGAGCTTTCTAGCGCGATCGTGGAAGTGTTAAGGGTACAGCGCGAACAATTTGCGAACAATTTTTTGGCCAAATTCCGACGAGGTTTTGGCTACGTTTCGGCCGCGTCTTGGTCACGTTCCGCCGATTTCTGATCACATCGCGGCGTGCGAGGATGTCGCGCGAAATCCGCCGGTTGCCCAACCAGTTAGCGTTTCTGGTCGCGCAGAGATTTATGCAACTCAGCCTTCGCGGCGAATCGGTATTCCGATAACGCCGTTACGCCGAGCGGAAACGAAATTTCATTGAATCGGTTAGACCTGGCGTTTATAGTAAGCGCGTACAAGCTCGCGCGCGCGCGCGCGCGCGGGCCGATCGCTGCTGCATTATCGGCGATCGTATTCATGCCGGAGCCAGTTACTTTTTAAATCGCGGGCAAAATCCGCTCGAGATCGATCGGAATGGAAAGCGAGCAACGCTCGGACACGCGGCCTCAAGCACCGCCCGTGCAGTGTTAATTCGCGCCCTCGGCGGCGTACAGATTGCAGAGCAAATCTACCGCGCGATCGTTTCGCTTTGCTCCGTCATTAAGCGGGATTATATCGAGCGCGGGTACAACACGTCCTGCTCGAAAATATCGTGCCAACGAGCGCTGAGATTACAAGCAGCGCCGTACAGATTGCTATCCGGATTGTCCGATGGATCCGAGGACGCCATGTTGGATTCGGGATCGGGATCGGTTGGAAATCGCGGCAAAATACTACTTAAAAAAAAGAGAACTGTGCGCGTTGAATTGTAAGAATTGGAAGGCAAAGAGGGATAGATTACTGTATTTAATTATTTTATATATGTATATATATATATAAATAATTTATTTTTATATTACATAATTAAAAAATTATATACAATATAATATAGTATAATGTAATGTAATGTAATGTAATGTAATGTAATGTAATGTAATGTAATGTAATGTAATGTAATGTAATGTAATGTAATGTAATGTAATGTAATGTAATGTAATGTAATGTAATGTAATGTAATGTAATGTAATGTAATGTAATGTAATGTAATGTAATGTAATGTAATGTAATGTAATGTAATGTAATGTAATGTAATGTAATGTAATGTAATGTAATGTAATGTAATGTAATGTAATGTAATGTAATGTAATGTAATGTAATGTAATGTAATGTAATGTAATGTAATGTAATGTAATGTAATGTAATGTAATGTAATGTAATGTAATGTAATGTAATGTAATGTAATGTAATGTAATGTAATGTAATGTAATGTAATGTAATGTAATGTAATGTAATGTAATGTAATGTAATGTAATGTAATGTAATGTAATGTAATGTAATGTAATGTAATGTAATGTAATGTAATGTAATGTAATGTAATGTAATGTAATGTAATGTAATGTAATGTAATGTAATGTAATGTAATGTAATGTAATGTAATGTAATGTAATGTAATGTAATGTAATGTAATGTAATGTAATGTAATGTAATGTAATGTAATGTAATGTAATGTAATGTAATGTAATGTAATGTAATGTAATGTAATGTAATGTAATGTAATGTAATGTAATGTAATGTAATGTAATGTAATGTAATGTAATGTAATGTAATGTAATGTAATGTAATGTAATGTAATGTAATGTAATGTAATGTAATGTAATGTAATGTAATGTAATGTAATGTAATGTAATGTAATGTAATGTAATGTAATGTAATGTAATGTAATGTAATGTAATGTAATGTAATGTAATGTAATGTAATGTAATGTAATGTAATGTAATGTAATGTAATGTAATGTAATGTAATGTAATGTAATGTAATGTAATGTAATGTAATGTAATGTAATGTAATGTAATGTAATGTAATGTAATGTAATGTAATGTAATGTAATGTAATGTAATGTAATGTAATGTAATGTAATGTAATGTAATGTAATGTAATGTAATGTAATGTAATGTAATGTAATGTAATGTAATGTAATGTAATGTAATGTAATGTAATGTAAATAAATTATTTAATTATTTAATATAATTATATATAATTATAATATATTAAATAATTAAATAATTTATTTTTATATTAATTTAATTATTTTATATATATATAATAATTTGCACAATAATATTGCAATGTTTGTAATTCAGTTGTTTCTCTATCTTCCGAATGTTTTAAATGTTTGTCATTCGTTTTTGTTACAATGCGGATATATATTATACAGAATAATAATTTTCGATAAAAATATGTGTTGAATATAAGTTGAACAGAAATGTATTTCTTTTGGTAACAATTCTAACAGATTCAGAGAAATGTGGGAGTATTCATAAATTTTTCGAATACCTTTAGGGTTTGATATTATTTCTGGACATTTTCATCGTAAATGCATAAAACCTGCAATCTAATCATGCATCGATGGCGAGCCTTTAGTGCGAACATGGGAACGAGAGAACAATGCACTTTATCGACTTTAACTTTAACTATTAGAGAACTGCCGTTATTCTTGCATTCGAAGAATTCGTGGATCTTAAAAATGCACGAAAATTCGCGGTGTAATAACGAGCTTCGGAAGCCCGATAACGAAGATGGTTTTACAACAGGGGAGTCTTATTCAATTAAAAGGGAATGATAAGGAAACTTTGAACTCAAGAATTTAATTGACAATGCTGCGTTCTGTCTAATTATCGTGGTGCGCTGTATGCAATTACTGCAGCTGGAAACATCAATGTGGGAACAGGCGATCACACGCGAACATATTTGATCGTGATAGTGATAAATTTTTTCCGAACTGCTTTCAGCATGCTATATTGCATACAGGGTGTCCCGAAATTATGTTACTTCCGCGAAATGAGCGGCTCCTGAGATCATTTGAAGTAATTTTTTACTTTACATAACATTGACATAATCCTAACATAATTTTGGCATAATCCTCATATAACTAAAACACAACCGCGAAAATTCAAATTGAAATTGAAGTTCAAAGTATTGTTGACATAACTCTGAAAGTTCAAATTGTAATTGAAGTTCAAAATATTGTCGACATAACCTTGACATAACTCTGACATAAAGCTGACATATCCCAGATATAACTTTAACACAACCCTGAAAGTTCAAATTAAAATTGAAGTTCAAAATATTGTTGACATAACCCTGAAAGTCCAAATTGTAATTGAAGTTCAATATATTGTCGACATAACCTTGATATAACCCTGATATAAAGCTGACATATTCCTGATATAACTTTAACATAACCCTGAAAGTTCAAATTGTAATTGAAGTTCAAAATATTGTTGACATAACCCTGAAAGTCCAAATTGTAATTGAAGTTCAAAATATTGTCGACATAACCTTGATATAACCCTGACATAAAGCTGACATATTCCTGATATAACTTTAACATAACCCTGAAAGTTCAAATTGTAATTGAAGTTCAAAATATTGTCGACATAACCTTGACATAACCCTGACATAAAGCTGACATATCCCAGATATAACTTTAATACAACCCTGAAAGTTCAAATTGTAATTGAAGTTCAAAATATTGTCGACGTAACCTTGACATAACTTTGGCATAACTTTCAAAAAGTACAACTGTGTTGTTCAAGACGTCCCATTTTGTAGAACAATGTTTTATGCTTACTCTATCATTAATTTCAAGACGTAAGCATAATTTGCTAAATATGATACAGTATACGAGTATAACAAGCACTTATTTAATTTTTATCTCATATAATTAAACGACGCATGCTATCGTGTTACATATTTATAAATGAAACAATCATTTCGAGGGTGTTGAAACCACAAAAATAAAAATTTTGTGTAAGATTACGTTTCATTGAAAACCAATAAAACGTAATCCTACACAAAATTTTTATTTTTGTAGTTTCAGCACCCTTGAAATGATTGTTTGATTTATAAATATGTAACAAAATAGCATATGCGCTTATTTAATATTTATATATTAATATTATATATTTAATATTAATATATTTAATTATATGAAATAAAAATAAATTTGAACTCTGAATCTCGGTCTAAGGCACTTCGATCTCGAGGTCATCGGTCCCTGGCTGGCACCATGCTCGCACGTCTAATGTGAACACTCTCAATCGTGCACGCTGCTAGCACGTAGATGTGTATCGACCCTTAATGAACGCTCTCGCGGCGAGTGAAATCTGCGACGTGCAATTGTTTTGTCATCGCTAATCGTGCGTTATTCATAGTTTGACATAAATCCATACGAACCAGTCTCTCTGCCCCCCCCCCCACTTCCCCCTCTCTCTAACTCTCTGTCGCATAAACGCGTACACCGGTGCACAACCGATTAGGTGAATGATCGATCCTCAAGCTCGAACCAGCTCCGCGGCTCGACGATATTTCGCGAGCTGCCGCACGCTGGAAATGCTTAACCCTTTTAGTGCCATGCGAGAAAGAGGCGCCTATGCGAGAATAACCGGCCGAATTTCACGGTTTTACTAGGGTTTGGGAAAATGCTCATGAAAACCAAACAAGAAACAATATTTACATGATTCAAAAAGCAGTAAATTAAAGACGAAATAGAGAACGAAACAATGACACTAGATTTTCTATATTCATTGAAAGTTATATAAATAACAAAGGTATAAAAGATCATAAAGAAAGTAAAAGTCCAGTTCTCTCTTACGAAACGTATTTGCACATACAAAATGTCATCTTTTCATCATAATTTTATATAGATCATTTATTACAAAGTATATACTTTGCATTTCTGATAAGATAAATAATATTAAAATAATATTACAATTATTATTATATATTATTATTATTATTATTATTATATATTATTATAGATTATCATTATATATATTATTATATATATTATTAGTATTATATATTATATTATATTATTATTATATTATTAAATAATATTACATAACAAACATAAAAAATAACTCGAAGGTACACGGTAAGCGCCGGACGGATTACCTCTTCCGAAATATGTAATTGTTATGGGCAATATAACATTGCTGAAACAAAATTATGTTGTCATAAATATATTTGTGATATAATTTTGCATAATACTTCATTATAATAACATAAATATTTATATTTATATTTATATTTATATTTATATTTATATTTATATTTATATTTATATTTATATTTATATTTATATTTATATTTATATTTATATTTATATTTATATTTATATTTATATTTATATTTATATTTATATTTATATTTATATTTATATTTATATTTATATTTATATTTATATTTATATTTATATTTATATTTATATTTATATTTATATTTATATTTATATTTATATTTATATTTATATTTATATTTATATTTATATTTATATTTATATTTATATTTATATTTATATTTATATATTGTTAATGTGTAAAATTTTGTTATTATAAAGCGCTATAAGGCGCGGGCCGATATATCGGCTCTGGCACTTCTCGCCGGTGCAGCAAGAGCCGATATATCGGTCTCCGGCACTAAAAGAGTTAATTACTATACTGAGTCACCTACGAGAACTGCGGTTCTGCGAGCCGATGTTTACTGGAGCAATACGTACATACTAATCGCGGAATGGAAGTGTTTGAAAACGATACGCGGCACGCAGAGGAAGGAACGGCGCGGTGATCTTGTGTAACGCACGTTCGAGCGAGCATTCGTGCCGTTTTATTTTTATGAGACTATTTTGCTTGATCGCTCTTATCCGATATTTCATATTTACCGATTGCGGAGCTCTCACTTTTCGCTCCCACTTGACCGCGCATCAGTAGCAAAGGACGCTCGTTTATCAGACGTCTGTCACGGACGGGAGACTCGTTTTCACTTACAGAATTTAAATCAAACGATTTCATTAAAGAATTTCACTCAGATGTTCCGAATTGAAGATTTTTATTCAAACGTTTTGATTGGAGACTTTAATTCGTACGTTTTGATATTCAAGAGCTTGTCTGAAGCGTTTTAGTCAAAGAATGCTATCGAAATCTTATTATTAATTTATAATATTTATAATATTATATATATTATATAATGTAATATATATATATATATATATATTATAAATAAAATAAAATATATAAAAATAAAAATAATAAATAAATATATATATATATATATATATATATATATATATATATATTTATATATTATTATATATAATAATTATATATAATATTATATAATTAATATTATATTATGTATATATTATATATATAAAATAATATATATTATAAATATTTAAAATATTTATAATATTATATAATGAATTTAACTTAAGTAATGTTTTGATTAAAGATTTAACCTGACATTATTTTATCGAAGAATTCAATTCGAACGTTTAGATCAAAAAATTTGACTGAAACGTATTGATTAAAGGCTTCACCTTAGACTATTATTTTATTAACGAATCTAACTCAAACGTTTCTGTTCAAGATTTTCACTGTAACGCGTTCTAGTCGAAGGATTGAACTCGAACGTTTCGGATCATTGCTTTGGAAGGAACTGAATTTTGGTCACAGTTCTCGAATGATATCCGGGCACGTGGCGATAGAACTTTCTAAGAAATTTTGCGCCGCACTTTGGTTCATCGATTGGCTTCGTGGTCGGTGCCAAAAGCTTTCTTTCGAAAGCAACGCCGAACATGTACTTTATTGGGTAGTTAACAGTCCGCCGAGGACGAAGGAGGAGGAGTCCCACCCGCGGGAGTAGGCCACGTTCGATTAATAGCATATTGTGCTCGAAAAGAGGTTTCGTGAGAGAAGATCGCATGATCGCAGTCTGAGCGAAATATTTTCATGGATCAAGTGCACGTTTCTGCAATGCGCCATTCTGGCAGCTGTTCGACATTTAATTATACCGTCGACAATTAGTATGCGTAACTATCGATGATGAGAAATTGAGGATCTAGTCCTAGCTTGTTAATCTAATAAGGCAAATGGTATGCCAACCGAAAATAAATTAATTAATTATACGGCAGCTAGGCATAAAAAAGGCAAGCTCAGTTATTTTATACCGGAGGAAGTTAAATGACAAGAGCGATAAAACGAAAGGGTTGTTAGGTCAGAAGACAAAATTTCAATTAAATAAATAAATAGTATAATATAATAGTATAATATAATATAATATATAAATAATATAATAATAATAGTATAATAATAGAAGCTAAACTAGGGAGGGAGTGATTAAACCTTAGCTGGTATGTCAACATCGTTTATTTTTAATTGTTTATATTTAACGTCAATATTGTTTATATATGTACTCTTCAAGTCACCCTCTGTTATCTTATATACAGGGTATCCCAAAATGTCTCGTAATTCGAAAGTGGCGGGTTCCTCGGATCATTTGAAGCAACTTTTTCCTTTACAATAATTTTCTCCGAGCCACCGTTAACGAATTATTAACGAAAAACAGTGACCAATAAGAATCGAGTACGGCTGACGCGAGGCGGCCCAGCCCACTAGCGCGCGAAGCCCAGTTCCGCTCATTGGCTCGGTCGTCTCGCGCCGGTCGAGTTGGGATTCGACGAGCTCGCCTCTCATTGGTCATTGTTTTTCGTTAATAACTCGTTAACGGTGCCTCGAAGAAAATTTTTGTAAAGGGAAAAGTTGCTTCAAATGACCCGAGGAACCCGCCAATTTCAGATTTCGAGACATTTTTGGGACATCCTGCATAATAACTCGTAAACAAAGCCGCGAATTGCATTTTCGCCAAGCAAAAAGTTACTTCAAATGGCCTCAGGAATCCTCCATTTCCGGATTACGAGACTTTTTCGGGTCCCCTTGTACACAGAAATGGACAATTTAGGAAGAGAAGGAGATACGATTATTCGAGCCTTGCGCCTTGTTTTTATGGTAATCGACAGTTCCCAAATTGTCCATTTTTGTGTACAAGCTGAAGGACAATTGGGGAGAATTATTTCCACGAAAATCGTCGCATCGGTTAAAAGTGTTAAGTCATCCGACGAGCATGAAGCATTTCAACCAAGAGGAAGCAAATTAGATGGAAGAAAAGAGGGCAAATATTCGATTTAAAAAACAGAGATTTTTATAAATCCTAAGTACTAAATCAAAGACACAGTTGCGACATAATGAAATTCCAGAGCCTGTACAAGTTTCTTCGAATTTCGATTGAAATCAGTTTCGAAACTATGCTGTTTCGCGGCCGGACAGCGGTCTCCATCGATCATCCCTTATTTGCCGATCGAGATCCGGATTTTCCGGGCGTGCCGATCCCGAGGAACCGATCGGCTGGTGGGAGGGAACGCGGAGGCCGATGTACCTCTTGTCCTCGAAGCGAGCCGGAGAGCCGGTCAGAGGGAGAGGCCGCATTCCAAGCCACGGAGAAAGCCTCTCGCGCATTTAGCCACGGGATGACCGTCCAGAGGTCGCGTAAACGAGCTCCGTGGACCCGTTAGTTCGGATCGCGGCATATCTAACCTGGAATTATCCGGTCTGATCGGTCCTTTTCACGGATCCCCGTGCGCAACCGATTTCCACCGACCGACGGTCTGTCTCTACGCGACTCGCGATTTTGCTGGCACCAGCTTCCCAACCCAGCCACCATGCTGGCTCTGCTCCATTTGCTTCATTTACTATCCGAATGGTGCCCCGTATACACATCCGCGTTTTTTTGCCCTTCGTTTATCCGTTGTTTACACGATCTTAACAAACAGTTGATACAACGCTTCTAATTAGATCGCGGATTTTTGTGTAAAATAAAAATCGTACGTGGACATTTATTTCTTTTCTTAACCCTAGAAAGATAACCATATGACAACGTACGTAAAAGATAACCATACGCTTCAGAGGCGCATGCTTTTCTAAGGCGTCAATTTTATACTAACAATGGTTATTTATTTAAGTTAATCTAGTCATTTTTAAGGTTTGGCATTATTGTAAAAATAAAATGCATTTATATTATATTTTTTTATATTTTAAGTAATTTTAAACTTAAATCACTAGACCTCTATGAAAAATTAACAAAAATCAACAGTCTTCGCAGGCGCCTCTGCGACGTAGGTTATCTTTCTCGGGTTAAGCATTCCGATGAGTCGACGGTGATGCAACAATGTTTTCAATTTGTAAGAATTCTTTTGCTATTTTGCATTTTATTTATTCATGTTTGTTATAAATGCATACAATTCGCGGTCCATTTATGATGTACTGCAATTTTTTCTTTATTTTATATTCAAACGGTGCGACCATAATCATGTCTTCGAATGTCGCTTTTTTTTTATTATTTTATGTTTATTTGTACCTATTATTTACACGATGGTCACAAATAGCTGTACAATACTTATCACATTATGTGAGTTTCGTTACTTTTAGCGACGAGGTTATGGTAGTCACGTGTGCTGTATTATTCTAAAGAGTTAAATTAATTGTTAATTAATCATTCGAAGAGTTAAATTAAGTCAAGAGAGTGTTTACATTTCAGTCTTCTTATTATATCGTCGCAACAGTTTCACAAATTTTTTTGTTTCGATAATATAGACATTATGACGATGCTCCTGTATTTATTGTTGTCTCGCGTTGTCAAGTAAATTCGTCGCGGTATTATCAACAACTTTTCAATACGTTTCATCCGACATTCTTTATCAAATTATTGGGTTGGGAATAAGTTCGTAGCGATTTTATCAAGCAATTTGAAGGCGATTTTCTTTATTGTTTTCGTTAAGCTCACGAGGCACTCAGGCTCCCAATTTTTCGGCAAATCCCATTGAACGAAGATGATTGAGAATCGTTTTATGATCGCAGTTCATTTTTTCGGCCAATTCACGACTTGTTCGGCGACCGTCCTCCTTCAAAAGTGCTTCGAGACGCTCTTCGTCGAATTCGGAAGGTCTTCCGATGCGAGGCGTGTCGTCAACGTCAAAATCGTCATTTTTGAACTTCACAAACCATTTCCGTGCTGTAGACTCGCCTATGACACCTTCTCCGTATACGTTGCAAATGTCCCGGGCTGCTTCGGCAGCTTTTTGGCCTCGACGAAAAGCGAAGAAGAGAAGCTGTCGAAAATGTTGCTTTTTACCTCCTGGATATTCCATTTCTAAGCCTCGAAAGCAATAACAAATTAAATTACTCGAAAAGACGATTAGCACAGTTTCGTAGAGCAGAACGAGCTCTATCGAATGAACATTATACACTTTGTCGAACAGCAAAAAATCGTTGTAAAATAAAAGAAAATATAAAAACGCTACGATCTTATTCCCCAACCCAATATATTACACTTCGGACTGGTACATTGTACAGCATTGCGTGAAGCGTTTAACAATGCAAAGAGATTCTCAAGGATTTCTCGGTCTTTTAAGAAAATCGCGATGAACAATCGAAGGGAACGAACGAAGTGAAAACGAACATGTAGTTTCAATTTCAATAATTTTCATAGATCGAGAATTGTTGTTGATATTTTTCTAAGTCGCTGTTCTGTCGGAAGTTCAAGTCTTTTAAGAGAATCGTGGGAAACGGAAGTGAAAACGAACATGCAGTTTCAATTTCAATAATTTTCATAGGTCGAGAATTGTTGTTGATATTTTTCTAAATCGCTGTTCTGTCGGAAGTTCAAGTCTTTTAAGAGAATCGTGGGAAACGGAAGTGAAAACGAACATGTGTTTTCTCTTTCAATAATTTCCTTAACTCAAGGATTATTGTAATTCTTTTTCTAAGTTGGCGTACCGTCTGCAGTTCGAGTCTTTTAAGAGAATCGCGAAGGACAGTGGAAACGGATATGTATTTCCTCTTCCAACAATTTCCTTAATTCAAGAATTATTGTAATTATTTTTCTAAGTTGACGTTCTGTCCGCAGTTCAAGACTTTTAAGAGAATCGCGAAGAACGACAGTGAGAACGAACATGTATTTTCAAATTTCAATAATTTTCATAACTCAAGGATTATTGTAATTAGAGCAGAACGAGCTCTATCGAATGAACATTATACACTTTGTCGAACAGCGAAAAATCGTTGTAAAATAAAAGAAAATATAAAAACGCTACGAACTTGTTCCCCAACCTAATATATACATTCTATAAAAGCGTTCCATATTCGAAGAAAATTTGATGAAAATCGAACGTGTACAGTACGATCACAGCGATTTGCACGGTTTTCAAAGAGATTGCGACAGCGGTGAAACGAATTCTTCTCGTTTTACACGGCACCGAAAGTGTCAGCCATTGAGAAATTCTGCAAACGTTGGTGCTCGCGTTGAAAAGGTGTGCGCGCGACTCTTAATTCCCCCGCGGAAAGAATTCCGCTCTACAATTACCGGTGCCAGAACAATAGAGCGGAGGACAAAGCGGATCTGCGAGGAACGCGTCGGAGACGAGCGCGACCGGGCGATCGGCCGGGAAGAATTTTCGTTCGCGGACGCGTCGCGGGATCGGTAACCGATCGTTCGGGACGAATCTTCGGCTCGGTATCGGGGAAAGTACGCCGCTGGAACGTTTGAGGACGTTCGGATACACCTGCCGCAAGGTGACTGCATTCCATGCCGAGGTGAAACGTAAGCGGGATACCGCCGGCCGGAATGTATGTCGGATTTGCTGGAATACTTTACGAGCCGGCAGCAGCGCCGCGCCGGCAATTATATGGATCTCGCGAGTGCGCCCGCTCGCGCGCGCGCGCGCGCGAGCAAGCTCGCCGATCGTTTGTTTTTGCGCGGCCGGGCCGGCCTACTTGTGTCGCGTATGATTAACTTCGCGATTGAGCCTCTCTGACACGCTCGGCATCCGTGAAATCGCGACGGGGAGCGGCGACGGCCAGGTGAAATTTTTGCGCCGACGGGATTTTTTCTGACGACGCCGAGATTCGTCCGCGACCCTGACAGACTCATCCTTCCTTAACCGCGATGAAGAAATTCTTGGTAGTCACCTTGACGGGACGCCCGGCCACCTGGCTTGTTCGCGATCGCGCAGGTTTTACCGTCAAACTCGGACCTTTTTTTATGTATTCATTTATTCCTTTATATTTATTTATTTGGTATATATATATATATATATATATATATATATATATATATATATATTTATTTATTTTATATTATAATTCGTACTTCTGTTATATATATATTTATTCTTTTATATTTATTTATTATACGTTTTATATTATAATTCGTACTTTTGTTATATGTTAATTTATTCTTTTATATTTATTTATTATATGTTTTATATTATAATATAATATGTACTGTCATTATATATTCATTTATTCTTTTATATTTATTTATTATATGTTTTATATTATAATATAACATGTACTTTTATTATATATTCATTTATTCTTTTATATTTATTTATTATACGTTTTATATTATAATTCGTACTTTTATCATATATCTATTTATTCTTTTATGTTTGTTTATTATATGTTTTATATTATAACTCGTACTTTTATTATATATTCATTTATTCTTTTGTATTTTTTTATTATACGTATTATATTATAATTCGTACTTTTATCATATATCTATATATTCTTTAATATTTATTTATTGTATGTATTATATTGTATGCTTTATCGCCGCTTCAGTCGGAGTTCCGCCAATTCAATTACATCGTAACTCAATTTCGCAATTCAGTCGCATTGTATTTCAATTACATAATTCGAACCTTCCAGTTAATTCGGTTACTAATTATTTTCATCGCGTGCGCAATTCGAATACAAAACGCAATTTAGTTATAACGTAATTGAAGTACAATGTAATTAAAACACAATGTAACTGAAATACAGTTGTTCAATTTGAGATGCGAGATGAAGATGCGAGATACATTTTTATGTTTTTCTTCCGTACACTCATTTTTTGTCTCTTCTGCGTATTTTATTCTCTCTGTTACCTACTAATTTAGTATGCTCTAATTCGTAATGTTAATTCAGTTACATCGTAAATCGTAACGTTAATTCAATTACATCGCAATTCGTAATTAATCTTAATTTAATTACTTAGTATTTTAATACCAATTTAATACCAATAGTATTTTAATACTTAGTATTTTAATTTGCATTTAAACCAACTGCAAATTACGAAATTTTTCAAAAATTCCCGAAAACAAACAACGTTTATCAATGTTATTTTCAGATCGCCGTAAATGAACGATAAAACAAGATCGCGTTGCATAAAAATTGAATTCGCTTACGAATTCGGTGCAGAGACCGCTTCTCCGATAGAACTAAATCTCGGGAGAACCGAGAAACGCGTTGTCCCCGAGCTTCTTATTCAGATATCTTTCTCCAAGATGGCCGCCTTAGGGGATTCCACATTCTGGCGGTTCCGCATTCCCAAGCCGATAACGGTGAAAACCGATGCAGCTGATCATCCAGCGATTGTTCCGCGCTATTGTCTTCGAACTTCTTGCCCGACCGACGCTTTTCTCGATCCTCCTAGCGAATCCAAGATGTCCGCCGCCCCGAGAGAAAAAGGTCTCGGGCCGATAACGGACCGATAACGGTGCAAATTGAAACGTCCGATCGTCCGGTAATCGTTCGAAGCATATGTACAGGCCGTCCCAAAAATGTCTCGCAATCCGGAAATGACGGGTTCCTCATATCATTTGAAGCAACTTCTTCCTTTACAAAAATTTTCTCCGAGGCACCGTTAACGAGTTATTAACGAAAAACAGTGACCAATAAGAATCGAGTACGGCTGACGCGAGGCGACCCAGCCAACCAGCGCGCGAAGCCCAGTTCCGCTCATTGGCTCGGTCGTCTCGCGCCAGCCGAGCTCGCCTCTCATTGGTCACTGTTTTTCATTGATAACTCGTTAACGGTGCTTCGGAGAAAATTTTTGTAAAGGAAAAAGTTGCTTCGAATGACCCAAGGAACCCGCCAATTTCGGATTGCGAGACATTTTTGGGCTACCCTGTATACAGCACCGATGCGTATCACGGTCGAAACAGAAACGCTATTACGAATCCCTCGCGTTTCCGATGAATCTTGCTGAATGGCCCCGTTGCTTTCACTGACGTGGCGCGGTAACTGTTCCCGGCATTGTAACCACGGTGTTCGCAAGTTCGACTCTTTTTCCGGCTTGGAACAGGAATATCAGGACACACGGCGGAATTCCTTGCATTCGTAATCTCCGATCGTACGAACGAGTTCCACGGTCCCGTTACCATCGCAATCCGTTGCACGCTCCGCCCGGTATCATTTGGGCGTTTACCGTCCCGGATGACCCGGGATCCGGGAAACTATTAGCTACTGGCTCGCGTCGGCAGCTGTGTTTGCTACTTCGGGTGCCCGAGGCCTCGCGAAGTTGCGATAGACCAGAGATTGGAGCAACAGTTCAGATCAAGACTTCGGAACATGACTTCGGGCCGAGATTCTGTAGATACAGACGTTAGTGATGAAGACTTTAGAGGTGCAGGCTTTGGAGACGAAGACTTTAGAGATGAAGACTTTGTATCGAGACTTTTCAAAGACTTGGAGCGACTTTGGACCAAGACTTTAAATCAAAGCTTTCAGAACATGATTTCAGACCAAAAATCTAGAGACAAAGACTTTAGAGATGCATGATTTAGAGACGAAGACTTTAATGAAGACTTTGTATCGAGACTTTTCAAAGACTTGGAGAGACTGTGGACCAAGACTTCAGACCAAAACTTTCAGAACATGATTTCAGATCAAAAGTCTAGAGACAAAGACTTTAGAGATGCATGATTTAGAGACGAAGACTTTATAGATGAAGACTTTGTATCGAGACTTTTCAAAGACATGGACCAAGAATTTTAGAACATGTTTTCAGACCAAAACTCTAGAGACAAAGACTTTAGAGATAAAAGACTTTAGAGATGCAGGCTTTAGAGATGAAGATTTTGAATCAAGATTTTTCAAAGATTTAGAGCGACTTTGGACCAAGACTTTAGATCAAAACTTTCAGAATATGATTTCAGACCAAAAGTTTAGATACAGAGACTTTAGAGATGCATGATTTAGAGATGAAGACTTTGTATCATGACATTACAAACACTTGGACCAAGACTCCAGACTAAGAATTTTAGAACATGTTTTCAGATCAAAACTCTAGAGACAAAGACTTTAGAGATAAAAGACTTTAGAGATCCAGGCTTTAGAGATGAAGACTTTGTATCGAAACTTTTCAAAGACTTGGAGCGACTTTGGGCCAAGACTCTAGGCCAAAACCTTCAGAACATGATTTCAGACCAAAAGTCTAGAGACAAAGACTTTAGAGATGCATGATTTAGAGACGAAGACTTTAGAGATGAAGACTTTGTATCGAGACTTTTCAAAGACTTGGACCAAGAATTTTAGAACATGTTCTCAGGCCAAAATTCTAGAGACAAAGACTTTAGAGATAAAAGACTTTAGAGATCCAGTCTTTAGAGATGAAGACTTTGTATCGAGACTTTTCAAAGACTTGGAGAGACTTTGGACCAAGACTTCAGACTAAGAATTTTAGGACATGTTTTCAGACCAAAACTCTAGAGACAAAGACTTTAGAGATAAAAGACTTTGGAGGTCCAGGCTTTAGAGATGGAGACTTTGTATCGAGACTTTTCAAAGACTTGGAGCGACTTTGGACCAAGACTTTTTGGATCAAAACTTTCAGAACATGATTTCAGACCAAAAGTCTAGAGACAAAGACTTTAGAGATGCATGATTTAGAGATGAAGACTTTAGAGATGAAGACTTTGTATCATGACTTTTCGAAGACTTGGACCAAGACTCCAGACTAAGAATTTTAGAACATGTTTTTAGATCAAAACTCTAGAGACAAAGACTTTAGAGATGCATAATTTATGGATGAAGATTTTAGAGAGGAAGACTTTGAATCATGATTTTTTAAAGACTTGGAGCGACTTTGGACCAAGACTTTAAACCAAAACTTTCAGAACATGATTTCAGACCAAAAGTCTAGAGACAAAGACTTTAGAGATGCATGATTTAGAGACGAAGACTTTATAGATGAAGACTTTGTATCGAGACTTTTCAAAGACATGGACCAAGAATTTTAAAACATGTTTTCAGACCAAAATTCTAGAGACGAAGACTTTAGAGACAAAGACTTTAGAAATGCAGGCTTTGGAGATGAAGATCTTAGCAATGAAGACTTTGAATCAAGACTTTTCAAAGACTTGGAGAGACTTTGGACCAAGACTTCTGAACATGACTTCAAACAAAACTTTAGAGACAAAGACTTTAGAGATGCAGGCTTTGAAGATGAGGATCTTAGAGATGAAAACTTTGAATCAAGACTTTTCAAAGACTTGAAGAGACTTTGGACCAACACTTCTGAACATGACTTCAAATCAAAACTCTAGAGACAAAGACTTTAGAGATGCAGGCTTTAGGAATATGGTCTTTCGAGATGCAGACTTTGAATCAAGACTTTTCAAGGACTTGGAGAGACTTCAGACTAAGACTTTCAGAACATGATTTCAGACCAAAAGTCTAGAGATGAAGACTTTGAATCAAGATTTCTCAAGGACTTGAAGAGACCTTGGACCAAGACTTCAGCCTAAGACTTTTAGAACATGATTTCAGACGAAAAGTCTAGAGATGAAGACTTTAGTGATGAAGACTTTGAATCAAGACTTCTCAAGGACTTAGAAATTGGGACTTAGAAATATTAGGAAGAGAGAGAGAATAATATAAATAATATAAATATAAATAACTTAGATTTCAGACTAAGACTTCAAAGCAGAACTTCAGACCAAGACTTCAAGCCGAGACTTCCCTCTACTTTTCATATAGGTTTATGCTCCTCATGATCAAAACAATTAGTAATTCAATTAACCGAGAGCTCTAAATTACGTAATCGAACCACAATATCGTCGAATGGCAATATAACTCAATTATCAAAACTTCGTATCCAAGTAACGACAGAAAAGAATCGATTTCCCGAAAGGTCCACGCGGAGCAGTAAATTCTGACAAATCGACAGAGAGGCAAGGCGTGCGGTAATCGAGGTATTTCTGTACCGGTTCGATCTATAAATCGGCGATCTGGCATAGCCGTCGAAGGAACGCGTTCTCTTTCCATAGAGGGGCGAGTAACTCGCGAATGAATCAGACTCTAGGTAACGGGAAACCGCGACTCCCATTCAGCCACCTTCCCGTGATTTAAACCGGCCCCGCAAAATGAGATACGCGCGCTCGCGCGGGCGCATACGTCGCCGATTCGTTCTGGATATTAATCGGTCCCATAGAATACCGGGGCCGGGGCCCCGCGAGATCTAATTTCATTTTAATCATCGACAGCCGCGACGAGCAACAAGACCGTTTAATTGACTCGAGGAGCGAGCCGCGCATCCCGCGGAACGTCCGATCGGCGACGTGCCTTTGATTCCTCGGTAATGACCGCCGTGCCGGAAGCGGTATGAGTAATTGAACGTTCTCGAAGAACGTGCCGGATACCCTGGTATTCGATTTTCGCCGGGCCGAGTGCTAAATGGACACCCCGCTGCGAGAATTTCGAAAAATCGTGCCTCGACGTTGCAGTTTCTTGCGAGTTTTTTTTTATACAGTCGCGGACAAACGAGTCCCCTTGCTCGATAAGTGGCGCGAGTCCGAAATTATGAAAAATGGGTTAATTCCCGATAAGCGCTGGACGTCTTTAAGACGTCCATTTTACGTCCGTTTTAGGTCCGAACGTCGTACGCCCTAAAATGGACGTCTTTGGGACGTCTGCTTCGAGCCGCCGAGCTGTGTTAGAAAAGGCGCGCATATTATAACTTGTTAATATATTATAATTTGTTTTGTTAATAAATATATTAATAATATAATAATAATATATTATTATATTATTATTATTATATAATAATATATTATTTAATTAAATTAAAATATATATTTTAAATATAAATTATTTAATTAAATATTATTATTATTAATAATATATTATTATATTATTATTATTATATAATAATATATTATTATTATATTATATTATTATATTATTATTATTATATATTATTATATTATTATTATTATATAATAATATATTATTATTATATTATATTATTATATTATTATTATTATATAATAATATATTATTATTATATTATTATATTAATAATATTATTATAATAATTAATAATATATTATAATTAGTTTTTTGGTTCTTATTACTCGTACATATTGCTATTGACACTGTTTTCACCGATATTTTCTACTATTCAATTCAGCGAATTAATTTTGCGACGACTGTAACTGAAGTCGAGAAGTGATTATTATTAGACTGCGGTTTTTTCGTGGGAAATATAAATTTTTCCACCGTCTCTCATCTCGAACTAAAGAAATTAGATAAAAATATATTTCTTGTCGCGACCATGTTAATAAAGCGAAAGCAATGCTGCGGTATTTTTAAATTCTTCTTAGGTATTCATTGTTCTATGTTTCATTTACGCACTTTACATATAATCCGTAGTCTAATGATTACATAGAAAACAGCAGTTAGGAAATAATTTTCATTAAAAATTATTAAAAGATGTGCTCCAACCTCTTTGGTAAAAATAGCGTTTAATAGAAATGATTAGGAGCTGTTTTTTGACATCTTCGTTAGAAATAGTGTTAAGTTGGGTAAAAAAGCCTAATATGAGGCACATTTCTTTGTTTAAATCATAATTTTCGTTTAAGAACACTTTTCTTAAAAGTAGATACGCGTTTAAATATTAAAATAAATACTCTATTACAATCTACTTATATAAACTCCAGGAAAATAATAACAGAACAACAAAAAGTATGCAAATTCGCAGATTTAAAAAATTCCTAGAAAAGATTTAAAAATGTGTTCCTAATATGAGATCCAGTTTCGCGTTTTTATGCGAAATTATTATTTATTTCTTATAATATTATAATGATTATATATTAATTATTATATTATATTATATTATATTATTATTATATATTATTATTATATTATATTATATTATATTATTATTATATATTATTATTATATTATATTATATTATTATTATATATTATTATTATATTATATTATATTATTATTATATATTATTATTATATTATATTATATTATTATTATATATATTTCTTATAATTATTATTTATTTCTTTTGTCTTTTCGGTAACGCGCTTTGTACACGCCTGACGAGTAAAGACCTCTGCAAAACAAACATTCTGCGTCATAATTTTCTTCATAAACACTTTCATTGTTTAGAATACTTTCTTCCTTGTGATCTGTTGAATTACTACTTTCTATACGTTTCCTTTTAGTGTTTTCTTTTTCTGGAATTGCCTTCTTTGGTTTAGTATTATAATAAGAACTTCCAGAGCTGTCATATATATATTTGAAAACAATAACAAATATTAAGGAATTTTGAGGATAACTTTCCAATCTTTAATTATATGTAACTAGTAAATCTCAAACATCGTTGAATGCACTATGCAATAGTATTTATGAAAATAATTGTATACTTAGCATTTTTAACTTAAAAATCGTGTGTCTTTATGCAAACTTCGCACTTAATTTTTGGGCAAAATTGATAAATTTTATAAATAAATATTATACAACTTTCATAAATAAATATTATGAATTTTATAAATAAATATTATAAAACTTTCATAAGTAAATATTATGAATTTTATAAATAAATATTATAAAACTTCTATAAATAAATATGAATTTTATAAATAAATATGAATTTTATAAATAAATGTTATAAATTTTATAAATAAATACTATGAATCTTATAAATAAATATCATGAATTTTATAAATAAATATCACGAATTTTATAAATAAATACTATGAATTGTATAAATAATTACCACGAACTTAACAAACAATTACTACGAACTTAATCATACGTATGATTTCTTTTATTAATCCTAAAATGCTGTTTGCGCATTTCATTGCTATGGAATAATTACAAGATGCAACCAGAGAATCTCAGCTGGCATTATTGAAATTTCGCGGACGCTATTCACGACTAATCAACACACAAATTATAGTAACAAACTTCCACCTCGTAGAACCCGAAATTTGTACTTTCTCCTCGGCGTTCGTCCTACAAGAACATTCCACCGGTCAGAAAGCAATTCTCAGCATCGAACTTTTTCCGAACCACGCGATCATTCCAGAAATCCAAAGCGGAATGCTGCGCCGGTAATCGCGGGGACGTTAAATCATCGTCAACGATTTTAATTACCCGATAGAGTTCACGACAGAATCCCATCGATTCGTTTTTCTGCGATCGCGAGTCGCCCATCTTTTTGCCAGCGACCCGCTCGCGGCACGGCGGAACGAATTTCGCGATGTTAACAAGAGATCGTTTCGATCGGTACACGTCTCGATCGCGATCGATCTATCCGCGGCGATGTTTTCGAATAAGATTTCTCGGTCAGATACCGATTCCGTGGATCAGTTACATAAATCGTTGCGGTTGCGTGCCGCGGAGGGCGGCCGAAGGAATGCCGGGCCCCGCGTGTCAACGGGTCGGAGGGGGGAGGGTAGGGGGAAGCGAGTGAATTTTTGATTCCGTTCGGGTCCGTGGCGTGTGTTGCCGTGACAGTGTCGTCATCAGTCATTAGCCGAGGTGCTAAACGTAATATGCATAGAACAGAGGCGAGCGAGGCCGGTTGCGTGCGAGCGCGCGTGTGACCGTGCTGGAAATTATGGTCGCCAGGACTCGTGGTCCCTCCAGGGACATTCGTTACCGGTGACCACTGGCGACTTGTATAGTCGCGTGCTCGCTTGTTATACCTTTCCCGACAAATTAATGTGGGCCAAGTATATTGGCCGGGCGGATCGGACAGCGGCGAAATTCCGACGTATCGGTTCGCTGAATGAAACTGCCTTAACCCATTAACGCTTTGGGGCACGGGATTTCAGAAAATTCTGTAATATATAATAAATAAAATATATAATAAAATCCTGTATCTAAAATAGATATATATAATAATGTGCCGCACAGAAATTTGATTGCGTCTTAAATTAAACAAAATTGGTATATTTTTATTAACAAAGGAATCACAATATAATAATACATAATATATATAATAATATATATTATATATATATATATATATAATAATATAAAATAATATGATATATAATAATAATAATATAATATAATATATAATATAATAATATAAAGCATAAAAAAGTAATAATAATTCAATTCAATTTGTTGTTTCAGGGTGGAACTTGAATAGTCGCACCGTGCCACGTGGGTTCACGAATGCGTACGCAGCTATTGTAATATTTCGAGGTGGGTCTAAAAATGTCCCGGCATGCATTACCGTGCATAAAAAAGAGAAGACATTTTGAATCCATCCCTGCCACGATCCCCGTTTGAAGATTTTGGGATTTTACGTACACCACTTGGCGCGAAGAATATATCAGATGCGTTTGACAGTGTGGTGTCACTTTATATATATATGTTTTTTGTTACAACAGTGCGAAAAAGGGAGTTGACATATCCGACCAAATGTGTGTTCGTGTTATAACAGTTTACGGAAAACAGTAAAATGGTACCGAAAAGTTGTCGTGGAACTAATATGCGGGACCATTTCAATAAATGCGTGGTACATACACAGAAAGTGGGGAACCAAGCGTTATAAAATTTTAAAATTTAGAGAAAAAATTATTGATTATTTATTGAAGAGTGAGAATCCCCCTAGTGATGAACTAATAATAGTATTAAAAATTACGAGTCAAGCTCATAAAAGCTCGATAACAGCTAAATCCAAAATAGTCTTTTTCACCTTATTTCCATGTTGATGTTGAAATTGAGCTTGGCGACCCGTAGAATATTTAATTCAATATACAGGGTGTCCCAAAAATGTCTCGCAATCCAAAAGCTGGAGATTCCTGAGGTGATTTGAAGCAACTTTTTCCTTAGCGAAAATGCAATCCGTGGCTTCGTTTGCGAGTTATTAACGAAAAACGGTGACTAATGAGAGGCGAGATCAGCTGCCGCGAGGCGGCCGAGCCAATGAACTGGGCTCCGTGCGCTAGTTGGCTCGGCCGCGTCGCGCTAGCCGAGCTCGCTTCTCATTGGTCACTATTTTTCGTTAATAACTCGTTAACGATGCCTCGGAGAACATTTTTGTAAAGGAAAAATCAAATGATCTCAGGAACCCCAGATTTCCCGAAAATACCATAATTTTGGGACACCTGTATATACTAGATCACGTATGAAATCTCTATCGCTAATTTCACCGCGTTGTTATCGTGGAAAGGGTTAAAAAGAACAAAGAATCAAGACTCTAAAAGGACCTAAACCGTCATCGATTATACGATTGTCGAACACGTTCATTTTTCCAGGATTAAATCTCCGTTTGAAAAAATTTCAAATACGATAGTCCACTTTTTTTCGGACGCAATAAAAAAAAAAAGTTCTGACACGGGTCCGGGTGTACGTTTGGAATCGCGCAGTCATTTTTGGCCGATCGAATGGGACTCTTTTTCTTTTTATTCGATCGACTAGATTGCCAGATCCCGCAAGGCTCCGCAGCAGTTCCCCGGTAGCTGCGTTACGTGCTCCAAGAGGATTCCGTGGAAACGTGCATCCACGCGAGAGTGCGTTCTCTTTGAGGCGTGTAGGACAGGTACGAGCCGGCAGCCGGTGCCGCATTTACGCGTTATAGTAGTTGCGTAACCACGGCCTAGTTCGCGTACTATGGCGACTTTAATATTCGCGGTGCAATTTCGCCTCGGTGGAACAACCAAACGGTATTCAACGCTACTAATTAATACATCCGCTGCCGCGTAATCCACGAGCGATACGGATTACAGTAAATTCTCTCCCTAATTGACGATCAAATTGTGCACAAAAATGGACCATTTACGAAGAGGAGATACGGTTATTATTATTTTTTTTTTTTTGGTGGAGCACGGGAAATGCTCTTACGCAGGGGGTGGGGGACTTCCCGAGTCCAAGGCTTCCCTTTTTATTATCATTACTATTATTATTATTATTATTTTATTATTATTACTATTATTATTATTATTATTTTTATTATTTTTATAGTCAATAATCGTGTCTCCTCTTTCCAAATTGTCCATTCCTGTGCACAATTTGAGCGTCGGTTAGATTAGTTTTTTTATTATCATTACTATTATTATTATTATTCTATTATTATTACTATTATTATTATTTTATTATTATTACTATTATTATTATTTTATTGTTATTACTACTACTATTATTATTATTATTATTATTATTATTATTTTTATAGTTAACGATTGTCAACAATTATAAAAACGAGCCGCAAAGCACTAATAATCGTATCTCCTCTTTCCAAATTGTTCATTTCTGTGCACAATTTGAGCGTCGGTTAGGTTAGTTTTTTATTATCATTACTATTATTATTATTATTATTATTATTTTATTATTATTATATTATTATTACTATTATTTTATTATTATTATTATTATTGTTATTTTATTATTATTATTTTATTATTATTATTATTATAGCATTATTATTACTATTATTATTATTATTTTATTATTATTATTTTATTATTATTACTACTATTATTATTATTATATTATTATTACTATTATTTTTTTATTATTAATATTATTATTGTTATGGTTATTATTATTATTATTATTACTTTTTTTATAATTACCGATTGGCAACAATTATAAAAACGAGCCGCAAAGCACTAATAATCATGTCTCCTCTTTCCAAATTGTCCATTTCTGTGCACAATTTGAGCGTCGGTTAAGGAGAATTACTATATTCACCCTCGATTTGAACATCGAACGGAGAACAGTTCGCAGAAATCATCGCATACCGTCGTCAAATACTGCTATTTACGATGTTAGTACAGATATGCGACTATGTAACAATTCCTCGCGGACTTCCGCGCCGATTTCGCAGTCGCAAAAACCAACGCGGCCTACGTCCGCATTGCTGACTGACATTAGCGCTGTGTAAAGTGTAAAGTTTACCCGTCGCCGGCCGGCGACGAACAAAAAACTCGCGTCGAGAGACGTCCGCGCGTCTATTTGCGTAATTGACCGGCAAAACGGTTCCAAACACGCGATTCGCGACGGAGATTTCACTCGCGCAGCTGCTCCACGGCTGACCGAGGTACACAACGCGCGGACAGTCGTGTTTGCCGAAACCTGCTCGTACGATTTTCGGAGGGATCGTCGCTTTTTTGGTTCTCGTACATTCGGAAACGTTGCTTCGGTTTTCCGAAAACGAGTTGACTTTCTGAACCGACCGAATCCGCTAGACCGAATTAATCTTCCGAGCAGAATTAATCTTTCGCGGGCAAAATTAATCTTCCGAACAGAATTAATCTTTCCGAATAAAATTAACGTTCCGAACTAAATTAATCTTGCAAATTAAAATAATCTTCCGAGCTGAATTAATCTTCTGAATTGAATTAATCTGTCGAGCTTCCCAGTAATTCGACCATGAATGTGGAATACAAATTAAAAAATTAATCTTCCGAGCTAAATTAATCTTGCAAATTAAAATAATCTTCCGAGCTGAATTAATCCTCTGAATTGAATTAATCTGTCGAGCTTTCCAGTAATTCGACCATGAATGTGGAATATAAATTAAAAAAGGAATTGAAAAGAGATTTAAAAATATAAGTTTCCTAAAAAGTTTTTTAAACATATAACAAAATATAATAAATTTCTTTCTTGAATAATTTTAATAATAATGCGACTCTGTTACACTTTTAATAGCAACAGACTCTGTTTTAAGAAATGCTCGAACAAATTTCTTTATTTAAATTTACAATCGTAATCAAAATAGCAAAAAATCCGAGTACATTCGATCTCGTCATTCTCATAAAGCGACACATGTTTGTTCGTTGAAATCCACAATCCGATAATAATCGATTAACATAAATTTTTTATATGCATCGTTAGTGTGCACAGCAACGCGCATGCTGCTAATAACTCAATACAATAAGTTCTCCCTAATTGGAAACGAAAACGAACAATTTTGGGAGGTGGAGGTACCATTATTCGAGCCTTGCGTCTCGTTTTTATAGTTGTCGATAATCGGTAACTATAAAAAACGAGCGCGAATTAGGGAGAAATTACCGTACAAGCCGAGGGTCAATTAGGTAGAATTTACTGTACTGGATTCTATTGCATAATAAAAGAAAATGGCGAACATCTGCAGCCTAACAATAACCATTATGGCACTTATAGCACTTATATGCACTTATAGCAGCAAACAAGGCTGGTAGAAATACGATAAATTACCGATGAAATCCAACGAATACATAGTTCTCCGCAGCTAAAATATTGGGTTGGCAACTAAGTAAGTGCCGATTTCAGTTATAGATGTCTCTCACTCCCATTTTTATGATATCCGTAAATGTTATATTATAAAATTATTATTATTATTATTATTATTATGTTATTTTTTATTATCCGCGAATGTTAGCAACTGGACAAATTGAATGCAGCGGTCAAGGAAAAGCGACCAGAATTGGTCGATCGTAAAGGTGTCATTTTCCAGCAGGACAATGCTAGGCCGCACACGTCTTTGTCCGCTCGGCAAAAATTGATGGATATTGGTTGGGAATTGATGTTACACCCACCATATAGCCCTGATCTCGCGCCGTCGGATTACCACTTATTTCGATCCCTGGACAACTCCCTCCGTGGTAAAACTTTTAACGATGATAACGCTGTAAAATCTCACTTAACTCAGTTTTTGGCCGAAAAGGATCAGACTTTCTACGAGCGTGGAATTTTCAAGTTGTCAGAGAGATGGCAAAAGGTCATCGAACAAAATGGAAAATACATTACAGATTAAACTTCGTTCCAAGTAAAAAAAATTTTTTATTTCATTGAACAAATCGGCAATTACTTAGTTGCCAACCCAATAGACTAACGAGCACAGGAAACGCTGTCCAACAACGAAAGTTACCAACGACATTGCTCTCTCTCTCTCTCTCTCTCTCTCTCTCTCGCAAGTATCTAATTAAAAATCGAGGAGAACAGGAGAGGAGTTGCGCCTCTAGGCAGAGTATCGTTCTAATCAGCTCGGAATCAGATGTCTCTCTCTCTCGTTCCAGCAATGAGAATGAGCGCTTATCTAACAACAACCATTATGGTACTTATAGCACTTATATGCACTTATAGCAGCAAACAAGTAGACTGGTAGAAACGCGATAAATCATCGATGAAATCCAACGAATAGTTCTTCGCTGCTAAAATCGACTGACGAGCACAGGAAACGCTGTCCAACAACGAAAGTTACCAACGACATTGCTCTCTCTCCCTCTCTCTCTCTCTCTCTCTCTCTCTCTCTCTCTCTCTCTCTCTTTCTGTCGCAAGTATCTAATTAAAAATCGAGGAGAACAGGAGAGGAGTTGTCGCCTCTGGCCAAAGTATCGTTCTAATCAGCTCGGAATCAGATGTCTCTCTCTCTGTCTCTCTCTCTCCCTCTCCCTCTCTCTCTCTCTTTCTCGCGTTCCAGTCATGAGAATGAGCGCTTATGTAAGCCGGGGTTACCTGTTCGCGGCACACCGGGGTCAACGTGACATAATCGCGACGTTCTCGGCCCTCGTTCTCGCATCCTTTGAATAGCTTCTGGTACGTTCGGCGATTAGTCAATACGCAGAGCGTACGGTACGATACGCGCGGAGTGGGCGTTGCGTGCCTATATGCTAATGCCGATGCTTTCGTAACGCGGCCGAAGAGGATCCCCGATTGGAAAAGTGGCCTCGCGGTTCTCTCTAATGGCCGCGGCCGGCGTGGCTCGTTCCTCCGATTCCTCCGACGATCCGTCATAGACAAGATCTCAACGCGAAACACGCGCTCGCGCGACCGAGCGCCGCGAGCTCGGAGAAAGCAAAGAGAGAGAGATACTGAGTGAGTGAGTGAGAGAGACCGCGAGAGAGAGAGAGCGCGAGAGAGACAGCGCGAGAGTGAGAGAGCGCGAGAGAGAGCGCGAGAGTAAGAGAGCGCAAGAGAGAAAGAGCGCGCGAGAGATAAAGAACGCGAGAGAGAGAAAGAGAGAGAGAGAGAGAGCGCGAGAAAGAGCGCGCGCTCGAGAGAGAGAGAGAGAGAGAGACTTTACGAGGCTAAAAGACGACCGCCGGAGATAGTAGCGTAACAAACGTCTGGCCCCCGGGAGAAACCACTTTCGCTCTTTTCGCCACTCGCCCGTGCGTTTTCATTTTTTCCACGACGATAGACTTCGCCACGCTCTGTTCTCTCATGCTATAGTTTTCGCCACTTTTCCGACGAGCTGCGCGCGGTCTTCGGGAAATTTTTTTTTCAGACCAGATTATTTATCGATTTATCCGATCGGTTATCGCGTTCGGGGAAAGTGTACCTATGCTCGACGTGAAAGGATCTTTTCGGAATGGTTTCGGACTGTTGGATTTCAATAGATAGGTCGAATACAAAAATCGATCTAGCAAATTAGCTTTTCATTTACCGCCCGATTTCTTAACGTTCAGAGTGAAAAAAAACTTTCTCACATTTTTCTGTTGGCTTTTAAATTTCATTTATGCTCGCAGAAGTTCAGTTTTTTTATTGGCAAAATACCGGTGCTTTTCTATCACTCTTACAAAACGAAATGTTTTTGGAAAAAAGAAACAGCTTTCCGAACGAGCCAATAAAAGCGTAAACGCGAGACCGGTCATTTCGACCGGTTCGATACAGCGTTAACGTGTCCGCGGACAAAGAATATTCTATTGTCTTTCTCTTGTCTGATCTTTTCGCTCGAAGATACCTCTGGACCTTCGCGTACATTGAAAATACTACGGGCGATTAACTTTCGAGATATCGTAACAGAGCGCATTGGGAGCCATTGTTCTCAAAAAGAATTCGCTCGAAGCGTTATCGCTCCGCGAAGAAAGTCAAGTCCTGGCGGTTGGACCGAACGAAATACAGGGTGTCCCAAAAATGTCTCGCAATCCGAAAGTGGCGGGTTCCTCGGGTCATTTGAAGCAACTTTTTCCTTTGCCAAAATTTTCTCCGAGGCACCGTTAACGAGTTATTAACGAAAAACAGTGACCAATAAGAATCGAGTACGGCTGACGCGAGGCGGCCCAGCCCACCAGCGCACGAAGCCCAGTTCCGCTCATTGGCTCGGTCGTCTCGCGCCAGCTGAGCTGGGATTCGACCGCTGGCGCTGTTGGCTCGGCCACAGCGGCAGCCGAGCTCGCCTCTCATTGGTCACTGTTTTTCGTTAATAACTCGTTAACGGTGCCTCGGAGAAAATTTTTGTAAAGGAAGAAGTTGCTTCAAATGATCCGAGGAACCCGCCATTTCCGGATTGCGAGACATTTTCGGGACACCCTGTATATATGTCAAAGCAACATTCCATATGATCAATTGCATATTCAATACGATTCGATTTGCATACGTTCAAGCGCAAACGTTACGAGGTATGGACAAGAATGCATGTAATTGGTGCAAAAATATAACGATCATCCTTGTGTTCTGCGTTCTACGAATATATTTTGTAACGAATCCTATTCTTTCTGTTACTTTCGATATGCACATATTTAATTTTACAACTTATTTATTGCTCGATCAATCCGTTCAAAAACTATTTGTTTAACGCGTGACGAATGAACTGCCGATTTTATGCATTTTTGACAAAAATGAGTCGAAGAGATACGGAAACGTAAAAATATTCAAGAAATTTGAGAACGTTAATGCATTATTCGCAGCTTATTAAGATCGTTACAGAAAGAACAATCTAATTGGCTGATGCTTTTTACAGTCGATGCAAACAATTTTGATTTTGCAAATGATAATACAGTAATGTCTGCCTAACTGACGCTCAGATTGTCCGCAAAAACGGAGAATTTAGGAAGAGGAGATAGTTTAATTTTATTATTAATATTATTATGTTTTTTTAGATTTTCATATTCTTTATACAATTCGAGCCTTGCGGCTCCTTTTATAATTGTTGACAATTCGTGACTATAAAAATGAACCGCGAGGATCGAATAATCGTATCCTCCTCTTCCCAAATTGTCGATTTTTGTGGACAATCTATGCGTCACTTAGAGAGACATTACTATAATAATAATAATAACAATTTGAATTATTTCGAGACACTGCCGAAAATTAGAAAAACAAATCCACCGACGTGCCAATCTAATAAAAATCGTGAAAATAATTATTGGCAGCTTTCTGCATTATTCGCAGCTTATTAAGATCGTTACAGAAAGAACAATCTAATTGACTGATGCTTTTTACAGTCGATGCACAAACAATTTTGATTTTGCAAATGATAATACAGTAATGTCTCCCTAACTGACGCTCAGATTGTCCACAAAAACGGAGAATTTAGGAAGAGGAGATACGATCATTCCAATCTTGCGGTTTATTTTCACAGTCGCAAATTGTCAAGAACTATAAAAACGAGCTGCAAGATTCGAATAATCGTGTCTCCTCTTCCGAAATTGTCCATTTTTTCTGCGCAATCTGAGCGTCAGTTAGGGAGACGTTACTGTATAAACAAGCCTCGTGGCATTGTTAACGATATTGCTCGAGGAAGCAACGGTTCGTTATCCAACGCAGACGGAGCCTGAGCATTCACCCAGTGCCACTCATAAGACTTCGTCTTCGTTGGATTTCACGAGACGGGAAATGCTTTCTCGTGTGGTCAGGTTCCTACCGTGAAAATTCCGCTCGCGGTTTTTATGGCCGCGGAATGCCTGTTACACGATTCCAACGAAGAAGGGGTTATCGTTTCGACTCGGACATGGTAGAAAGTCGGGTCTCGAGCGAAATTCGATGATATTGACTTCGTAATTAGCCGTTCAGCGGTGCGATCGCAGAAAATTGGTCTCGAGATCTGTTTTATTTTTTTTCTATTTTTTTCCACCGTGGCTTTTATACCCTGAAAGTGTTATGGTTGAGAATTTCGATCGGCTCTCGCGTCCATGCAGAAAGTGTAGAAACGCCTGCGTTGCGAGAGAACGGATGCATATTGTGTTGGGAAATCTCTGACAGAATATATCGATGTCACTCGTACGGTGTTAGTTACTGAATTCCTATAGACTTAACTCATTCGCGAATCTCGTCGACTCGTATATTCGTAGAAGAAATTGCATCGAAAAAATGGGCACAATTTAATGTTCGACGATATTTCACGTTAATAGACGTTCACCGTTTAATCGTACCGTTTCCTTCTTGCGGCGAGTACACAAAAAAATATGTTGCAGTTGAAAAAGTCTTAATTAACCTTGAAACATCCTTGATTTAATCCGTCGACGTTTTTTTAATGCCGCACAATTAAGATTTAAGGAGAGACCGTTGGACTCGTTTGCTTCGGTTCATCGCACTTTTTCACGACGAACGAGAAGCCTCTTAAATAATCATTGACAAAACTGATTTTCGAAAGCGCAATTAATTTAAAAATTATCTTGCAATCTCGGGGGGGGGGGGGCAGTGGTCGCGGAACACCGTTTTAATGGCCAGACACCAGATGGTCTTATAATTACGTACCAATTGTCTTGTTTAATTGCTGGAAACCGGTTCTCGTTCGTTCATGGTGTCGAGGAGGGAGAATGAAAAAATCTGCCGGCTTAATTAAAGAAACATATTTTAATGAAAAAACGAAATATACAAAAAGAACTATAGATTCTTTATCAAAAATAAAACTTCAATAAAATGCTACGTTCTGGAGCAATAAAATATGCATAGAACTTTATTAAAGTCTTAATTTCGGCGCGTGCTTCGCGTTTCACTATAAATCCACGATTTTCTTTTATAAATCCTCGATCTCCGTATCTCGCCTTTCTCAATGATCCGTGCTGCCGGAGGAAATACTCTGAAACAATTTGTTCGTTATTGCACGTTGCAAATAAAGTCTGTACAAAGATCCACGATAAAGGACACGAACTACTTAAAAAACGTAAATAAAGTCGAAGCCAAAGTGAGCGACGCGTGGGAGAGCATTTCGATTGAAACACACAACAAACATCATGTCGATCGACATCATCTCGATTTATTTCCCGAATACTTCCTCAGATTGTCTACATCGTTGAAAAACTGTCGTTTGTACTTACAAGCGTAACGCGACACTGCGGTGCCGCGGCGGAAACGTCGCGGTGCGGAGTTCGTCAGGTTCCCATAAGAGTTTTGGGCAAGGGCATACGACGCCAGAAAAAGATACCCGCGCAAAGTTCAGTCTTTATTGATTCGTTTCTAATGCCGGCAAGTCGTCGCGTTAACCCTTAAGCGTTCTTTCAAAATTTCCCTTTCAAAATTTCCTTTCCAAAATTCGCCTTACAAAATTCCCCTACGCTCTACACAATTTTTAATGCTTAGAACTGTTCACAGCACTATTAATCATTTTTTCAATTCTTTCACTGTTTTTCTCTTTATTTTAAACAAAAACGCTGTTATTATCACTAGGCAGCAGATTATAAAGCCATTATTGAATTCATTTATACTGATGCAAATAAATAATATTATTGCAGTTACTGCTACCGACCGATAGATTATGAAAGAAATCATTGATTTAATTTGCTTCATACTGGTGCAGATTATAAAGCCACTATTGAATTTATTTATACTGATGCAAATAATTGAATTAATTTGCTCCATACTGGTGCAGATTATAAAGCCACTATTGAATGTATTTATACTAATGCAAATAACTGAATTAATTTGCTCCATACTGGTGCATATTATAAAGCCACTATTGAATTCATTTATACTGATGCAAATAATTGAATTAATTTGCTCCATACTGGTGCAGATTATAAAGCCATTATTGAATTCATTTATACTGATGCAAATAAATAATATCATTGCAGTCATTGCTACCGACCGATAGATTGTAAAAGAAATCATTGAATTAATTTGCTTCATACTGGTGCAGATTATAAAGCCACTATTGAATTCATTTGCTTTATACTGATGCAAATAAATAATATTATTGCAATCACTGCTACCGACCGATAGATTACAAAAGAAATCATTGAATTAATTTGCTTCATACTGGTACGAATAAAAATAGAATTCAATTAGCTAAATGAAGAAACATTCAATCTCTGCCAGCAATTGTCCGCTTAAGGGTCAAAATTCCATCGATAATAAATAGACCGCGGATTTGATGCGTTCACATTAAAACCTAATAGTTACGATACAAACGGTAAAGGTATCAGAAGGATTTAAGAATACTGTTACATCGTGTTCAACCTCTTACAATTATCTTGGAATATGTTCGTCTCGCATGAAAGTCCGCAGTCCGATAATAAAAAAGATCGTCGCGAGTATCTTATTCCGACAGCGTACGGGGCAGACGCGGGCAACGAGCGCGCCAGATTGTCCCGCGGAGCGAATGACGTCAGAGAGGTGGGAGGAGCCTCGTCGCGCGGAGGCCACGCGGGCGTGGTTCCCTCGCTCCCGACTTCTACGGAGCCGGATCGCTGTCCCGCGGAGCGAATGACGTCAGAGAGGAGGGAGGAGCTTCGTCGCGCGGAGGCCACGCGGGCGTGGTCTCCTCGCTCCCCACTTCCACGGAACCGGATCGTTGGCCCGCGGAGCGAATGACGTCAGAGAGGAGGGAGGAGCCTCGTCGCGCGGGCGTGGCCTCCTTGCTCCCGACTTCTACGGAGCCGGATCGCTGTCCCGCGGAGCGAATGACGTCAGAGAGGTGGGAGGAGCTTCGTCGTGCGGAGGCCAGGCGGGCGTGGTCTCTTCGCTCCCGACTTCCACGGAGCAATCCGTGCCCGTGCCTCGTCTCGAGTTACAAGGTAGGGGGGTTTGAACTCGCGCGTCGCAGGGGGAATGACAGTGGTATTAAAATATAAACGTTATCATTATCAAATTACATCGACGGGGGGTGTAATAAAAAATAGAAGGAGAAGCGCGGCCGCGCGGCGGGCTTTCGGTGCCCGGCGCCGCGGCCCATTCGGAAGTACATCCACTATTTACACAGAGACGAGTATTCCATGTGTGTGAGTCCATCGAGCGGGAAGATGTCGAATCTCGGGCGCGTTCGACACAGCGAAGAAATAGATTTAGGAACTTCGGCGGTTTCTTTTCTCTTCCTCTCGTCCTCGCGCATTGCTCGCTGCGTCCGATCGAGACTCGAATATTATAATTATAAATTATAATGTTAATACATCGCGCCGATTGGCTCCAATCTACAACGGCGGAATGGCGTCCTTGTCCCGGTGACATTTATTCGCGATCGTCCGTGCTCTGATCACGCATAGCGATCTATTGGACATTGTTCGATCTTGTTTGACGATGGGAGGAATATTAACCCCTTAAGTGACCGCGCGGAGTAACATTACTTAAAAATTCAATCGTGTCGAATACAAATATTTCGTACGCTTAATATTATATTATTATTATTATAATATTATTATTATTACAATATTATTATATTATAATATTATTATTATTACAATATTATTATATTATAATATTATTATTATTACAATATTATTATATTATAATATTATTATTATTACAATATTATTATATTATAATATTATTATTATTATTATATTATTATATTATATTATAATATAATATTTCGTACATTTTTATCTTATCTGTTTCTTCAGTTTTCAATAAATAAAAATCTATATTTAGTGACAAAAAAAAATAATGATAGACAATTTTAGCCTCGATTTCTTAATTTCGCGGATCAATTAGGGGGTCGAAGGAAACATTGTTAACACTATGCTGTCCAGTGGCACCACGCTGGTGCCATGCAAAAACAATCTGTTGTATGCCGGTGGTATCACTTTGGTGGCATTTTAAAAAACTGAAATAACATTTTAACTATATTTCTTGGGTGTTAAAAGACAGCAAACTAACTATAGCATTGCACTTATCTAACTAAAAATTAAGTACGAAAATTCTTGGATGACATATCTTAATTTTAGGAATTTATATTACCGCCATCTTCGACATTTTTGTTTAAATCTAAAATTTCCAAGCTATTACGCCGGCGTCAAACGAAAGAATCATATCTAAGATCTGCGGACGGCATAGTGTTAAGATAGAAAAGGTAACTGTTCTAGGTCGTTGATATTTCCTAAAATGAATTTATGATCACGCGAGCGATATTACAGGTCACTGGATTGGTCTCGACCCCACGGCCACTATATACTAAGTCGTACCAAAATATGCGTTCCGATTTCAGAAAACACGAACGACCGAACTATCGTCGAAAACAAGCGATCGATATCCAAGATCGAGTTATCAAAGCCCGTCCAAGTGCATCGAAACGATGTTAAACCTTTCGTCGAGTGTTTCGAACTTTCTCGTAAAAGCTCGGGCTGGTTTCTCTACACGGAATTAGTATGCTGGAAGGAGCACAGGCGATCCGTGGCAAGAGACAGTTATGCACGGACACGTGTTCCGTCGCTGTAAAAGCGCTTTCGTCAGTGGCACGTACAGTAGAAAAACGGTAGTCTTAGGTTCCCGGAGACGTCATCAAGACACGACGCACTTTTCAGTGTCCTTTTGTGCTTGGTTCGAAGACGGCGACGATGTTGGCCCCCGTTTCCTCGCGCAAGCCACGGCGTCGTTCGGCACGTACGAGATCCTGACGCCGCCGTAAGCTCTTCTCGGCGGAAGCGCGTACGCTTGCGCCTCGTCCGAGCTGCTGGAAGAACTGCAAGTCGAGCAGCAGCTCTCCACGTCGTCATCCTCGCCATCGATCCTCGATCTCGATCCTCCTGCCACGCCTACGGGCCCCAAAAAAAAAATGATAATTTCACCTGAGGAATTTCGCTTTTTTTCTGCATTCGATTTCCTACTTTGTTATTATTATTATCGTTATTATTACTATTATTATTATTATATATTATTATATTATAATATTATAATATATTAATATATAGCATATTAGTATATATTACATTATATTATATTATAATATATAATATAATAATATAATTATTATTATTATTATTATTATATATTATTATATTATATATTATAATATAATAATATATAATAATAATAATAGTAATTATAATATTATATTATATATTTTATATATTATTATATCTATAACATAAAATATTTAATATAATAATATATAATAATAATAATAGTAATTATATTATTATATTATATATTATAATATAATATAATATAATAATATAATATATAATAATAATAATAGCAATAATAGTGATTAAATTAATAATAGGACATTTTCAAAATAAATACGCACATATATACTTATACTTATAAACTGTCCTTCTGATATAATAATAATAATATAATATATATAATAATATTATTATATCCGACGGACATTTTCCAAATAAACAAGTTGTTACAAACGCATCAATTCGTCGTCGACAATACGAAAAAAAACCATAATAGCATATTGTAATTCGAATCGCAACGGTAAACGGAAAATATGCGTTGTATAATTGGTTTCATTGTTCCGCATATATTTTTGCACGAAGATCCGCTGTCTAGCGAGAGATGACATTACGAATACATTCGCCGACGAATTGTATGCAAAACAGCGAAACTGTACGCACTCCAGGTCGACGAGCCGGCGACTTCCTCCGGCTGCAAGCTTCTCGATCGGGACACATTCGTCCTTGACAAGGACGCCGGCGACGGGGACGGCGAGGACGACGAATTCCTCTCGTTGGAGGGCGAGAGGGTGACGCGCGAGGAGGACGCCGCCGCGTGATCGTTCACGTCCAGATCACCCTGGAACCGGACGCGTCGCGACGTCGGCGTCGGGGGGTCCGTCGTCTGGCCGACGATCAGGTTCGTCGGCGACGTCGCCGGTTCTTGGGTGAGAGCGGTCGCCGAGACCGAGGCGCCGGCGACCGCGCCGGTCGATGTCGACGACGCCGACGCCGACCCTCTCGAGGACGGTCGCGGGGGCGGCGGAAGCTCCGGCATGCTCGACGCGTGCGACGGGGCGCAGTTTTGGACGCATCTTAGCGGTTCTCGATCTCTTGCTTGCATTAGCCTGAAACGTTGATCGTCGATTAAATTGCGGTTGCTTGCGCGGATAGAAATTATTGGTGGACTGAGGTCATTTAACAGTTTGACTGCCAAGTCAACATCAGCCTTGAATATTTTATAAATCAAAGTATCTTATTTAATATAATTTTATTTAATATAATATTATATTAAATAAATCTAATATATTATAATATAATATAATATTATAATATTATACTATAATATAACATTATATTCTATTATATTATAATATAACATTATATTCTATTATATTATAATGTAACAGTATATTCTATTATATTATAATATAACATTATATTCTATTATATTATAATATAACATTATAATCTATTATATTATAATATAACATTATATTCTATTATATTATAATGTAACATTATATTCTATTATATTATAATATAACAGTATATTCTATTATATTATAATATAACATTATATTCTATTATATTATAATATAACATTATAATCTATTATATTATAATATAACATTATAATCTATTATATTATAATATAACATTATAATCTATTATATTATAATATAACATATTCTATTCTATTATAATATAATATTATATTGTATTATATTATAATGTATTATAATAATTAGATTATGGATTTGTACGCAAAATAAAAATTGTTTGCATTAGTTGCGAAAAATAGAAACTAAATAGTAAGCTCATTCTTTTTTAATCACTTTAATAGATTAAAGAAAAATAGAGCATTGATATTTTTAGATAATTGTTATCTTTCTACTATTTTTTAGATTATTATTTTTGTTTCAGATTTTTATTTTAATATTTTGTAGATACTTTTTTGTTATCTTTCTACTATTACCAATTTTGCCATAAATGCATAAAATCCGAAGTCTAGTATTAATACAATATAATGTGATTATAGTAAACTTATTTTTAACCATATTTATGGAGGCTGTTGCTTGCAGACCTTTTTTCTCTTGTTCCTAACGTAATGACCAGAAATTGAATTTTTAAATCATGATTTTCCTATTCTGAGACAAAGTAGACCAGGATCTAAAAATTCTATTAAAATATAACAATTTTAAGAATAAGTATGCGAATTCTTGCATGTAATTCGCAAAGTTGATTTCAATAAGACGAACAAAGCGAAACGAATAAAATTTTCTTCGTAGAATTAATTCGGAGGATTAGTCGAATCAAATTTTCGTCGATGAATTTATTCGAAAGATCAGTCAAATAACATTTTAATGGGAAAAAGTATTCGAAACGTCGATCGAATAAAAAAAAAATTGTATTCGATTAATGTCCGATTCTGCCAACGCCACATATTAACCCTTTGCACTCGAGTGGTGACTCCGAGGCACCACGAAAATTGTTATTACACCACGGTCCAAAATAATTTTTATAATAACAAAGTTTACGTATAAAGAATTGTTAAAAGTCTAACTGTTGTATGAGTCGCAAGACTCGATTTCGTATGCATAAAATGCACCTTGTCATTAAAATGGAAATACCATAAGTCGGGAAGGTTAATTTAAATTTACAGTTAATATAGCTTCGAGTGCAAAGGGTTAACACTACCGTTGTACTTCAAGTCGACAGCAAATTCGAAATTTTCATTAATTGGACCCGCTTCTAGCGTCCTGCTCGAAGGGCGAACTTCCGAAAAAGGTCTGCGAGTAAGAAAACAGCGACAAGATTAGGTCCTTTTTCTGATTAGCCTGTAGTTCCGGAGAAGTTGCAATTAATAGCCTATATAAATATATATATATAATATAATAATTAATTAATATATATATATATATATTATTATATATTTAATTATATATAAATATATAATTAATTAATATATAATAATATTATAATAATTATATATATAATTTTATAACAATATAGAATATAATATTATTATATTATAATTAATATAATTATATATATATATAATATATATTATTATATAATTATTATAAATATTATAATAATTATATATATATATATATATATATATATATATATATATATATATATAAATAATAGCCTATAATAGGGCCGAGAAGAAGGGTCCCGGGTCCGGCCGGGGACAAACCAATTTACCTTCCCAATTCGCTGCGATTTTCCTCCGGATGAGAACTACGCTCCTGGAGCAGTCTCTCGAGATTCCTCTCGAGCAGCACCCGGTCAAGGCCACCTGTCCTCGAGCCGCTCGAAGGGAACCCGTCGACCGTGAATTCCGGGCTGAGGGTGCTCTGCGTCGGTGTCGTCGCCAACGAAGCGGAGGTTTGATGATGTTTCCTGGTCATTCGGGGCGAGTTGCGCGGCGATCCAAGGGTGTGCCTGGATCCCGGGGGCGGGGGCGGCGGCGGCGGCGGCGGCGGACTCGAGGAACCCTCGCTGGCTGGCGGCTGTCTTCGACCGGTCCTGGAAAGTCGAATGGTAATCCGTTAGGTCAATAAGAGAGTCGCGAAGGCAACGACAATCGGAGGCGGTCGGGGCCCCGGGACAAATATGTACTCTCATAAGGGTTGATGTTTTCTGGTGCTTGACTCCGGGACGATGCTGCGTCGGGGTCGCCGAGGAGCCGAAGAGGTCGCCGTCCTTCTCGACGGTGGCAATTTCAAACATTGTCGTCAGTTTGCTGACGCAAATACAATCGCTCGCGATTCAATTTACGCGGATTCGAAAGGCAGCGAGGAAGTTCGACCCCCTCCGTAGTCGGAGCCATTTTAAGTCAACGTCGAGAAAAGTTTAGCCGCGGACCTGCTGAACTACCGATTATTTTTAATATTTGTCGTGTTACCTTTATGATTGTAACATCGATGGATAGCCGAGATTTTTCCGATTAAAATGAGCTCAAACACGATGCAAATTGGTTTACCGTAAGCTATTCTAGGATTAATAGCAGTCTAGAAGCAATTTATAGTAATCTATAATAATTAGCATTTCCATAAATGTAATCCGATTTACATCGTGTTTGGACTCATTTTAATCAGAAGAATCTCGGCTATCCATTGGTGTTATTATTGTAACAGTAAGATTGAAATTATTGAAGATAAAATTATTCTTATTGCAACTTTTTTCAGTAGCTATTATTAGTAATTCTCTTATACCACAATATTATTTTATGTCATTTCGAATCTTCTACTATATATATAATATAATATAATATAATATAATATAATATAATATAATATAATATAATATAATATAATAATATATATAATATATATAGACTGCTAGTCGAAAGTGTTGGTTAGTAAGAGACTAAAGAGATCGACACCTTTCTCAAAATTGCTAATTGAAGCATTAGTCATCTTGCTGACAAATCGTTCTATAATCTCTTCGATCATTTTTACTCGGTAGCGTTAAATTTAGTTAATCTTGTCACGATTCGTAGAGTTCTTAAACTTATGATGATAAATATAGACGCGAAAGGGTGCTAATATTGGAGGACCATATTGTTGGGTTTATATTCAGCAGCTGAGCAAATAAAGAGTCTTATGACTGCGGGCAATTAGCACCTTGTTCACGCTGTCCAAAGTTTCCGCTTTCGAAACTAGTTTGGTATCTTAAACGAGGCTGAGAATATTTGAAACTCTGAAGTCTGAACTTGAAGACTGAATCTAAAGACTGAACTTGAAGACCCAATCTGGAAACTGAACCTGAGAATGAGCCTGAAGACTGAGCCTGAAGACTGAGCCTGAAGACTGAACCCGAATACTGAACCTAAATAATGAAACTGAAGACTGAACTTAAAAACTGAACCTAAAGACCTAACCTAAATTCTGAGCCTGAAAATTGAGCCTGAACCTGAAGACTGAGTCTGAATACTAAACCTAAATACTAAACCTAAAGACTAAATCTAAAGACTGAACTTAAAAACTGAACCTAAAGGCATAACCTAAATACTGAGTGCAGAGCCTGAGCCTGAAGATTGAGCCTGAACCTGAATACTGAGCCTGAATACTGAACCTAAAGACTGAACTTAAAAACTGAACCTGAAGACTGAACTTAGAAACAGAACTTAAATACTGAACCTGAAGACTAAACCTAAAGACTGAACTTAAAAAACTGAACCTAAAGACATAACCTAAATACTGAGTCTGGAGGCTGAGCCTGGCGATTGAGCCTGAACCTGAATACTGAGCCAGAATACTGAACCTAAATACTAAACCTAAAAACTGAACTTAAAAACTGAACCTAAAGACATAACCTAAATACTGAGTCTGAAGGCTAAGCCTGAAGATTGAGCCGGAACCTGAATACTGAGCCTGAATACTGAACCTAAATACTGAATCTAAAGACTGAATTTAAAAACTGAACCTAAAGACATAACCTAAATACTGAGTCTGGAGGCTGAGCCTGAAGACTGAGCCTGAACCTGAAGACTGAGCCTAAAGACTGAGGCTAAAGACTGAACCTAAAGATATAATCTAAATACTGAGACTGGAGGCTAAGCCTGAAGATTGAGCCGGAACCTGAATACTGAGCCTGAATACTGAACCTAAATACTGAATCTAAAGACTGAATTTAAAAACTGAACCTAAAGACATAACCTAAATACTGAGTCTGGAGGCCGAGCCTGAAGACTGAGCCTGAACCTGAAGACTGAGCCTAAAGACTGAGGCTAAAGACTGAACCTAAAGATATAATCTAAATACTGAGACTGGAGGCTGAGCCTAAAGATTGAGCCTGAACCTGAAGACTGAGCTTGAAGATTGTACCTGAATACTGAACCTAAATACTAAACTTAAAAGCTGAACCTAAAGACTGAACTTAAAAACAGAACTTAAATACTGAACCTGAAGACTGAACCTGAAGATTGAACCTGAAGACTGAACCTGAAGATTGAACCTGAAGACAGAACCCATTGGACCCGATTGGACTCGAAGACTCCGATCAGCTCGGAATCACAAAAAGCATTTCATTCCTGGTTCATCGACATCGCCGTTGTCAAACTAGTTCCTCGTTCTGATGTCTCTATCCGAACCATAAACTAACAGGACACATTACTAATTCGCGACATAAACGGACGCTCCATAAACAACGTGTACATTACTAGGACAGATTCGGCCGAGAGATCCGATCTGATTTAATAACAGCGACGCATAGAAAACATGACGGAACGTATCTTTCCGCGTTAGTTCTGCGGCCACGCCAAAGACATTAATACCCGACAGGTTGAAAGGATTCCTTGGACCGTGCAATAATTCATAACTGCGGTAAGCAACGTTACAATCTTGCCCAGCATACTTGTACTATACATCGTTTACGGATATCTCGGTGGACCGGGGGACCGGGAATGTCCACTCCATTCGATTCGCAGTTGTGTACACGCCGCTTTTATCAGATTAGATCTGGGATCGCGTGATATCTATGGCCGGATCGAGGACTAATTAATGAACTAGTTAGATTAGCCGGATTCCTAATCCCTGTACTAATTCACGGTGTTACGATCATGATATTAGAATCAGATATGCACTGAGTCATGACATTGCCATTAGGCTGCGAGGCCTGCGCAGTTGCAACGGCAACAAGCAGATGAAATAGGAAACTGTATGAACATTAAAGAGAATTTAATCCTTGCGCATATTTCAAGATCGGATCTTAAATATCGTCTTTGCCCGGTTAGGCTGCGAAATATATTTCTTCGAAATGCGACGGTGTCAGTGATATAGAATTTGTTGCTTTAAAGTGTACAACAAGGATGAACGAAGTGCAGTAATGTCTCTCTAATTGACGCTCAGATTGTCTACAAAAATGGTTCATTTTTATTGTTACGAATTTTCAACAACTATAAAAACGAGCTGCAAGGCTCGAATAATCGTATCTCCACTTTTCAAATTGTCCATTTTTGTGCAAAATCTGAGCGCCAGTTAGGGAGATATTACTGTATTATGCTTTTGTTTCTTACGTGTCATATATTGATCTTATTCCACAACGAAAAATATTATTAGGCTTTTTTAATATTTTTTTCATTTCTCCATCTATTGTGTATTATTATAGAATTCAATTCTATGTCTTATATAAAATATAATCTTGACATTTTTATACCGTACATTGATCTTATTGCGAAATAAGATTAATTTATTAATATTATTTTTTTATAATAAATATATTTTTATATAAATTACGATTTATTCATATATTTTTCATATTTCCAACTATTATTATATTATTATAGTATTCATTTTGTGTCTTATAAATTTAATCTTGAAATTTTTATACCGTACGTTGATCTTATTGCGAAACTAGATATTTCATTACGATTTATTTATGTATTTTTAATTTTTCCAAATATTATTATAATATTATAGAATTCATTCTGTGTCTTACAAAATATAATCTTGAAATTTTTATACCGTACATCGATCTTATTGCGAAACTAAATATTTCAATACGATTTATTTATGTATTTTTCATTTTTCCAATTATTGTTATATTATTATAGAATTCATTCTGTGTCTTATATAAATATAATCTTGAAATTTTTATACCGTACATTGATCTTATTGCGAAACTAAATATTTCAATACGATTTATTCATATATTTTTCATATTTCCAACTATTATTATATTATTATAGTATTCATTTTGTGTCTTATAAATATAATCTTGAAATTTTTATACCGTACATCGATCTTATTGCGAAACTAAATATTTCAATACGATTTATTTATGTATTTTTCATTTTTCCAATTATTATTATATTATAATAGAATTCATTCTGTTCTTATAAATTTAATCTTGAAATTTTTATACCGTACGTTGATCCTATTGCGAAACTAAATATTTCAATACGATTTATTTATGTATTTTTCATTTTTCCAATTATTATTATATTATAATAGAATTCATTCTGTTCTTATAAATTTAATCTTGAAATTTTTATACCGTACGTTGATCCTATTGCAAAACTAAATGTTTTATTACGATTTATTCATATATTTTTCATTTTTCCAATTATTATTATATTATTATAGAATTCATTCTGCGTCTTATAAATTTAATCTTGAAATTTTTATACCGTACATCGATCCTATTGCGAAATTAAATATTTCAATACGATTTATTTATGTATTTTTCATATTTTCAACTATTATTATATTATTATAGAATTCATTCTGTGTCTTATAAAATATAATCTTGAAATTTTTATACCGTACATCGATCCTATTGCGAAACTAAATATTTCAGTACGATTTATTCATATATTTTTCATATTTCCAACTATTATATATTTATTATAGAATTCATTCTATGTCTTAGAAAACGTAATTTAAACGACAATATACCATTATCGAATTTCATATATATTTATACACAAGGATGTAATTATTTAAAAAAAAAGAAATGTATCGTAAAATTGAATTTAGAATTTTCATACATTGATTTTAACATTAGTTCGATTATAGTTCAAAATTATTTCATATATAAAATTTAAGATTAAATAAAGATCGGGGACGAAGGCGTAGTAACATCGCATACAGATCCGCGGTCTAATTGCGATAATCTCGACGGTAGGTGCACGCGATTCAACCGACATCGTAGCGAAGGGGGCCCGAAGAATGTCCGCCATACAGGTTTCACCGTGTGTACCTGAGGAAAGATGGTGGCGGTGGCGCGCCAGCGGACGAGTCGCTCGGTGTCGTCGGCGGTTCTCCCTTGCTGCACGCTATGCTGCAATAAATGGCACCTCTTCGTGGCAGGAATGGTCGTCCGAGAAGGGAGGTACGGCAAGTGGCGCAGCAGAAGCAGGCCTCGGTCGCGTGCCAGTGCTGACCCTCGTGCGACATTTGCCCCTGATCGACGCCGATCGGTTCGCCGCAGCTGTCGCAGTACTCGGCGAACGAGGCGTCGAAGCATCGCAGACAGTACGGCCGTCCTTCCCTCATCACGTACCTCTGGCCCCCCAGCTGGAAGAAAAAAACATGCAGATTTTAGCCAGGGATCGCTGACCCCGCGAACTTCTTCTTGGGAGATAGCCTGTTCCCTAAAAAAAAAAGGATCAGCAAACCAGCAAACCACAGACCCGAGCAACCGAGACTTCGTTGGCTGAGACTTTTTCGGACCGAAGTTGCGGACCTCGGGGTTAATAACTGAGGAGTTAGTCGACTGTTCGAGGCTTCGGGAGATTTGCAGGGACTTTGGAGCTGAAGAGTCTTTAGGGTGAAGTTTGAGATCTAAGGTAACAGTTCATGCGAGACGCTACCGAAGTTGCTAAAAGTCTTTAAGGTTTCACTGGATCAACGACTTTGGTCTTTCGGATGAATCACTGGGTTTATATTTGAGACTTAAGCTAAAAGAGAGACACTACTGAAATCGTTAAAAGTCTTCGAGGTTACATAGGGTCACTGACTTCGGTTTCCAAATGCGAAGAGCTTCAGGTTGAAGTGTGACATTTAAGTTGAAAGTTCCTGAAAGGCACTGCTCAAATCGCTAAAAGTCTTCAAGGTTACACGAGTATGTACAATATATATTGTTAATGTTATACAGGGTGTCCCAAAAATGTCTCGCAATCCGAAAGTAGGGGATTCCTGAGGTGATTTGAAGCAACTTTTTCCTTGGCGAAAATGCAATCCGTGGCTTCGTTTACGAGTTATTAACGAAAAACTGTGACCAATCAGAGGCGAGATCATATGGCGCGAGACGGCTGAGCCAATGAGCGGAACTGGGCTCCGCGCACTCGTTGGCTGGGCCGCCGCGCGCCTCTTATCGATCAGTGTTTTTCGTTAATAACTCGTAAACGAAGCCTCGGAGAAAATTTTTGCAAAGGAAGAAGTTGCTTCAAATGACCTCAGGAACCTCCTATTTCCAGATTGCGAGACATTTTCGGGACACCATGTATATGATGTTAAAATTCAACCCTGACTTCGGTTTCCAAATGCGAAAAGCTTCAGGTTGAAGTGTGACATTTAAGTTGAAAGTTCCTGAAAGGCACTGCTCAAATCGCTAAAATTCTTCAAGGTTACACGAAGATGTACAATTAACCTTTTAGGTACGGCTGAATTCTGCGCGAGGCTATTTCTCTGGACGGCAGAGTTTGATGTGTACTGTACAGAGTCTGATACTGTATATTCTGTCTGTATATACAGGGTGTGCCAAAAATGTCTCGCAATCCGAAAGTGGCGGGTTCCTCGGGCCATTTGAAGCAACTTTTTCCTTTACAACAATTTTCTCCGAGGCACCGTTACCGAGTTATTAACGAAAAACAGTGACCAATGAGATGCGAGCTCGGCTGGCGCGAGTCGATCGAGCCAATGAGCGGAACTGGGCTTCGCGCGCTGGTTGGCTGGGCCGCCTCGCGTCAGCCGTACTCGATTCTTATTGGTCACTGTTTTTCGTTGATAACTCGTTAACGGTGCCTCGGAGAACATTTTTGTAAAGGAAGAAGTTGCTTCAAATGATCCGAGGAACCCGCTGTTGCCGGATTGCGAGACATTTTTGTGACACCCTGTAGACTGTTGTAAATCGATGCGAAGACAAAAGAAGTGTGAAACAATGCATATGAAGACGATTATTTGGTACAAACGATGAGCGCGTGAGCTACTAGAGCAAACCACTATAGTGGCGCGTCGTCCAGAGAGATGACATCCGCGAAAGACATTATAGTGGCGTGTCGTTCTAAAAGATGATATCCGCGGAAGCCACTATAGTGGCGCGTCGTGCCTAAAAGGTTAACCCTGATGTTATATATTATTAATGTTATATATGATATTAAAATTTAACCCTAACTTTGGTTTCCAAATGTGTAGAGCTTCAGGTTGAAGCTAAAAATACCTCCTCGCTAAAAGTCTTCAAGGTTTCAATGCGATCACGAACTTCGATCTGCGAGTCTCAAGGAAACTTCTAAGTTAATGTCTGAGACGAAAGCTAAACGTTCCTTGGCCCCACTATTCAAGTCAGTTGATTTTAAAAGGCTCTAGGAGGTCGCTATCTTCAGTCCGTTGGTCTGAAGAACCTTTGGCTGGAGATCGAAGACTAAGAGGTTCCCAAGCACCACTAACTCAAATCTATCGACTCACGAAAGGTTTCATGAGATCGTTGACTTCGGTATATAGGACTCGAGGATCGAATACCCTTTAGAATGAGCAACAGGTTGCAAAGATCGTCCGATTTAAGTCTGTGAATTAAAGTGACTTCTCTCTGACCAGGTACCAGTTTCCGTTTAGGCAGCTGTGCTGCGATAGCGCACCTGTCTTTCGGAACGTTTTGAAAACGGGAACAGAGGCAAAGAGCTGCCCTATAATAGGGTGCGTAGCCCTGTGAACATCGGCTACCGGTAATTTGTAAGATGACATTTTGAAGATGTGTGTTTTGGTAGCATTTTTTACCATAAATTCAAGTAAATGGAAATTAATTTGGCAAATATATATAATAATATATATAATAAAATATATGTAATAAAATATACATAATAAAATATATATAATAAAATATACATAATAAAATATATATAATAAAAAATATATAATAAAATATACGTAATAAAATATATACAATAAAAAATATATAATAAAATATATATATAATAATAATAATAATAAATGTCTCAATGTTATTTTTTGAAACAGCTGCAATACAAAACAGCTGCTCCTAGTGCTCTGTAAATTCCCAGTTTTTTCTCAGCGTACCCCGCGATTTATGTTCCGTTATGCGAAACAGTAACGCTCGACCAACAATTAAAATGCTTGCTCCTTTTTTTTACGCCGACACGCCCCGAGTAGATATCGTCCTAGAAGATAATTAAATTTTAATCGTCTGGTCGTGTCATGTTTCACCTAGTCGCGCGAGCATAAAACTCGCAGCCTAGTTACGCGCCCGGAGCATGCACCGAGGGCAGCAGGGTGGTCAGCTATTACGACGGCCTGGACACGTTGAAAAGGAATACGTATATACACGTCAGAGCCATACAAACACATCTGCGGTCTAATTATAACTGTGCTTTGCCCCGGACCGGAGACGGCCCGCGGACCGAACGCGCGCGTCCCGTCGCGCTCGGGGACACCTTTTATCGCGCGAACGAACGACGGTCCCCGTTGGTACGGTTTCAACCTTTTAGGCACGACGCGCCACTATAGTGGCTTTCGCGGATGTCATCTTTTAGAACGACACGCCACTATAGCGGCATTCGCGGATGTCATCTCTCTGGACGACGCGCCACTATAGTGGCTTGCTCTAGTAGCTCACTCGCTCATCGTTTGAACCAAATAATCGTCTTCGTATGCATTGTTTCACACTTCTTTTGTCTTCGCATCGATTTACAACAGTCTACAGGGTGTCCCAAAAATGTCTCGCAATCCGGAAATGGCGGGTTCATCGGATCATTTGAAGCAACTTCTTCCTTTACAAAAATGTTCTCCGAGGCACCGTTAACGAGTTATCAACGAAAAACAGTGACCAATAAGAATCGAGTACGGCTGACGCGAGGCGGCCCAGCCAACCAGCGCGCGAAGCCCAGTACCGCTCATTGGCTCGGTCGCCTCGCGCCTGCTGAGCTCGCCTCTCATTGGTCACTGTTTTTCGTTAATAACTCGGTAACGGTGACTCGGAGAAAATTTTTGTAAAGGAAAAAGTTGCTTCAAATGGCCCGAGGAACCCGCCACTTTCGGATTGCGAGACATTTTTGGGACACCCTGTATATACAGACAGAATATACAGTATCAGACTCTGTACAGTACACATCAGACTCTGCCGTCCAGAGAAATAGCCTCGCGCAGAATTCAGCCGTACCAAAAAGGTTAATTGTACATCTTCGTGTAACCTTGAAGAATTTTAGCGATTTGAGCAGTGCCTTTCAGGAACTTTCAACTTAAATGTCACACTTCAACCTGAAGCTCTTCACATTTGGAAACCGAAGTCAGGGTTGAATTTTAACATCATATACATGGTGACCCGAAAATGTCTCGCAATCCAGAAATGGGATGTTCCTGAGGTCATTTGAAGCAACTTTTTCCTTTGCAAATATTTTCTCCGAGGCTTCGTTTACGAGTTATTAACGAAAAACACTGATCGATAAGAGGCGCGCGGCGGCCCAGCCAACGAGTGCGCAGAGCCCAGTTCCGCTCATTGGCTCAGCCGTCTCGCGCCATATGATCTCGCCTCTGATTGGTCACAGTTTTTCGTTAATAACTCGTAAACGAAGCCACGGATTGCATTTTCGCTAAGGAAAAAGTTGCTTCGAATGACCTCAGGAATCAGGAAATTTTCGGGACACCCTGTATAACATTAACATAATATAACATCAGGGTTAATTGTACATTCTCGTGTAACCTTGAAGATTTTTAGCGATTTGAGCAGTACCTTTCAGGAACTTTCAATTTAAATGTCACACTTCAACCTGAAGCTCTTCGCATTTGGAAACCGAGATCAGTGACCCCATGTAACCTCGAAGACTTGTAATGATTTCAGTAGTGTCTCTCTTTTAGCTTAAGTCTCAAATATAATCCCAGTGATTCATCCGAAAGACCAAAGTCGTTGATCCAGTGAAACCTTAAAGACTTTTAACGGCGCCGAAGTTGCGAAACTGCCCGGCAATCGCGGCGCCGCGAAACGCGGACGGCCGCGGACGCGTCCACGGTTTTTTGCGAACGCGACGATTATTTACGCCGCGCCGGGGTCCGCGGAGAGTCGTTTACCCCCTGAACGATTCAGCTGTCAGTCTCAGAGCCGGCACCCCGCCCCTCCCCACCTACGCCCCGCGACGGCCGCGCGCGCCCGATAACTAGCGCGCAATAATTCATCGAATCTAGGGTGTCGATAAATGTCATACGCAGAGCGACCCGGCCGCTCCGCGTCTCTTCCGCGTGGACCAGACAAAAGCTTCTTATCGAGTCGGCGGACTCGCTGACGGAATCGCTCGCATACACTGCCGGCTAAAAGCGCTGTCCGCCGACGCGCCGGAAAAGCCGTCGCGTCGCGTTCGTCAGGCCTCGCGCTAAAATCTCCATGTAATTCGACTCTTCCTTCTCGTGGTTCATTCTCAAACGGTGAAATTTTTAGGTGGGAATAAATTAAACAATTAAGGGCGAATCGGGTATTAACTTCGTGCACTCGGGATTCCGTAGCATCTTGAAAAATTGTTGTATTAAATTTTCAAAGAGCTTTTGATTGAATATTTTTATTTATTATACTATATATATTTATATATATAGTATATAATATATATATATATAATATACTATTATTATATATATATTAATATATTATATATGATTATATTATATATAGTATATATAATATATATTAAATATTTATTATACTATATATATTTATTTTTAATTATACAGGATGTCCCGAAAATGTCTCGCAAACCGGAAATGGGATGTTCCTGAGGTCACTTGAAGCAACTTTTTCCTTTGCGAAAATTTTCTCCGAGGCTTCGTTTACGAGTTATTAACGAAAAACGCTGATCAATAAGAGGCGAGCTCGGCTGGCGCGCGGCGGTCCTGCCAACGAGTGCACGGAGCCCAGTTCCGCTCATTGGCTCGGCCGTCTCGCGCCAAATGATCTCGCCTCTGATTGGTCACTGTTTTTCGTTAATAGCTCGTAAACGAAGCCGCGGATTGCATTTTCGCTAAGGAAAAAGTTGCTTCAAATCACCTCAGGAATCTTCTGCTTTCGGATTGCGAGACATTTTTGGGACACCTTGTATATTGAATTAAATATTCTACGGGTCGCCAAGCTCAATTTCAACAACATGGAAATAAGGTGAAAAAGACTATTTTGGATTCAGCTGTTATCGAGCTTTCATGTGCTTGAATCGTAATTTTTAATACTAATTTGTTTAGTATGACTTTTAAATCGGTATAAAATTCTGTTCTTACCAATATTTATGCACTCAAGAAAATATCGAATACAATTGAATTGAGAATATCGAGTAAATATTACTCTTTTCTACCAAAAAATTATTACTAATCGAAAAAGTTCTAAACATTGAAGAAAATTGTGCAACTGTGAAAGAAAATTGTACGAAATAATACGAATCTGATTAAATTAGTCAGAAAGTCTCCTTCATTGTTCAATGTGTTTCACGAAGAAAGCTGACAGAAAATTAAACTCGGACAAATCAGAGAACGATTTTTAAAATTTAATTGCATAATATTTTCAGCTTTTTTTCAGGATGCTAAATCCCAAATTTATTTTTAAGAGCTCCTCGGACTACGAAGGGTCGATTTTCAATTTCAGCACCGTTGTTTTAAACGTTGTCGAAATCTAGGACATTTTTCGCTCGATTCGATGTTGGAAAACGGAGCCCGGCGGCGAAACATGTTCCGCGAACTTTTGACCGATAGTGTATCGCGATTGCACGTGCCAGTGCCGCCGCTACCCCCCTCTGCAATAATCCGGAACTACATCTGCTACGCGTATCTCTCTATTCATGTATCAATCAGTATTTAACGTGGGTATCGATTAATGGGCTGACCAGGAAATAAAAGCGTCGCGCGTAGACTGATGAATGGAAGTTCAATGAAATTGATTGGTGCCGGCAGTCGTGTTCGGCAAGGATCGACGCTGCGAGACGCGGAGACTAATTTCCACGTCCAAGTTAACATTCTACAGGGTGTCCCAAAATTATGGTACTTTCGGGAAATGGAATTCCTGAGCTTATTTGGAGCAACTTTTTCCTCGGCGAAAATGCAATCCGCGGCTTCGTTTACGAGTTATTCACGAAAAACAGGGACCAATGAGAGGGCGAGATCGCCTAGGGCTAGACGGCCGAGCCAATCGACGGAACCGGGCTTCGACCGCTCGTTGGCTGGGATGCCACGCGCCAGCCGTACTCGCCTCTCATTGGTCAGCGTTTTTCGCTAATAACTCGTAAACGAAGCCGCGGATTGCATTTTCGCTAAGGAAAATGTTACTCCAAATGATCTCAGGAACTCCCCATTTTCCAGAACTACCATAATTTTGGGACCATAATTTTTCTCTATATTATATATTTTTATATATATTATCTCTCTTATATATATTATTATATATATTATATAATATTATATTATAATATTTATAATATTACATTATATTATATATAATAATATTATATTATATTATATATAATAATATATTATAATATTATATATATATTTTTTCTTTATATTATATTTCTTCTATATTATTATATTCTTCTTAAGTTCATTAAAATTCCGTTGCACAGACAATTTTGTCTCATTTCGCTGATTCACGCGACATTCATGAATGATGTCACAATCGCGCGATAAGAAGAATTGTATTGTCTCGCAACTGTTTTTAAAAAATTGTAAAGTCACCTATGCGAATATAATTCGAGTTATTACTCGACTGCGGATCCCTATGCAAAATGACAATTTTCTTTAGCAATTACAGTATACAAGAAGCAAGTAGGATTTCCTTTCTTTCTTTAATCAATATAGTAAGTTATTTAAAAATAATACATAAACAGTGTTAAATTTTTAGAGCTTCTTTGATATTTTAAAGTTTACCTAGAATCAATTTTATTTACAGTAAATCTATAAAATCCACAGTCTAGTTATTACAACGTTATAGCAAATGCTTAATCCTCGTGAACTTTTATGGTAAATTTCTATCTCCCCCCCCCCTCCCCATCACCTGTTACAAAAAAATGAAAATTAAAGCAAGTGAACGTAAAAGAATCTCATCGATGCATTGTTACAGTAAAAGAACCGATCTTCCGAATGGCTCAACCTAGAATTAGATCGATCGTTCAGCGCTTTTGTTATCTCGTCCTAAATACAGTAATTCCTCCCAGAAATCGCGATTATTCGAGCCTCGAGGCTCGTTTTTACAGAAACCAGGGGCGGTCGGCAAAAAAAGTCAGCAGCCAGTAACATTAGCGGTGAACATTAATATGAACTCACAGTAATGCGATAATAAAAACGATGACTTAACTTTTTCATTCCTAATTTTTTGCCACGATTCAAAGGCCACATGCCACGATTCGACGGTCACATACTTTGTAGCTCCGCGTTTTTTTTAACTTGACTCGCTTAAACAGACCATTTTGCTCGATCGACTCCGTCGACTCTCAACATCGACATAGCAGTAAATTGTAACAATAAATTAACGTAGCAATAAATAAAATAAATTAATAAATTATTACATAGGCGTAGGACTAGCACAGCGAAATTCGCAGCAACCCGAGATACGGCATTTCCGGGAGAAATTACTGTAAACGTCTGTTATCCTGTCCCATTCGCGACAGTGTTGCCGCGAAAGCTGCTGAAAAACGAGGAATCGATCTTGCAATCGATCGATCCTGAAAGAGAATTACCTGTCGATCGCACTCGAGACACGCGAAGTGCCTCATGTGCCATGCGCGGCCCTCGGCCTCGGTGCACTCGTCGGCGAGAATGATCTCGTCGCAGGCGCAGCACCTAGGCTTCAATGTTTCGGCATGGTGCCGGCCGCAGTAGAGCCTGCCGTCCCGCCAGAAGTATATCAGGTCGACGAGCAGCTGCCTGCAGACGCAGCAGACGAAGCAGGCCGGATGCCAGAGGGCCGAGGGCCCGGCCCGGCTCGCGGCTACCGCCATCTCACCGGCGGCGATGGGCCTGCTGCACTCCCGGCATCCGGCCCCGTGAGGCCTCTCGAGCTGGCTCGCGTGGCCCCGGCCCAGCGCCTCGCGTTTCCGCTGGCCCGCGAACACCCTCAGCTCCCGCTTCTCTTCCTCGGTCAGGCCGCTGCAGTATCGGGCCTCGTTGTCGTGCGGCGGTAGCTGCTGCAGCAGCTGCTTCACCCGCTCCCGCTCGCCGGCACTACCCGCGTACGGGATCTTGTCTTCCGGTAGCGCGCTGAAGTACAGGTGTACCTGGGACCACAGAGATCGAAAACGTAAAGCCGGGATTTTATTTGTGAGACGCGCCGCGGGGCGGGGGCGCGTTAGGATTTCGTTTCGGGAGGGCGAAAGTGGTGGACCGAGCACTAGACATTTTTACCTAAAGTTTATATTTCGCGCGAATATTATTGTTATATTATTAGGTCTACCGGAAAGTTCTGTCCGTTTTTGAATTGAAATATAACACAATTTTCATACATTTAATAATATTTATTGTAGAATATACTTTCCATCGTTACTTATGACTTCTTGCCAGCGTGACGGCAACTTGTAAATGCCATTTTTAAAAAATGATTTATTTTTAGAGGCGAAGAACTCAGCTAGTGCTTGGTTGACATCAGCTTCAGTTTTGAATTTTTTTCCTGTAAAAAGTTTTGCAAAGAGAGGAACAAGTGATAATCGGAGGGTGCTAGGTCTGGGGAGTATGGTGGATGCGACAGAATTTCCCAGCCTAGTTCTGCGATTTTCTGACGAGTCGCCGAAGCAGCATGTGGTCTGGCATTATCATCGGTAGCCGTGTTTTCACGATCGCGTCTCACTTAATAATGACACGAGACATCTTTGTTTCAGTTTATTTAGGAGAGTACATGTGCGTAAATGCAACGATAAAGAGAGATAGTCATATATGTCTCAAATCAACATGTGCATATGGATTGAAACTTGAAGTGACACTATCGGACAGAACTTTCCGGTACACCTAATATATTGTATATATTATTATTGTTTTATTCTTACGGTAGCTAAAGAAAATGTTCGACGCGCCGAGTGCCGCGCTGGTTATATTTGGATGACAGTAATTTTTTTACTAGTTTTCCAAGTTTATTTTCATTGCGACGTGTTCGGACAAATTGTTTTTACTAAGATCTTTGGGACGCGAAAGGATTAAAGTATTGTTTACCTTTATAAATTTTCACTTTCTAGTTTCTGTTTCAGTAATTAAATGATCTCGATTTTGGAAATTAGGAATGATAAATTTTAACTTTTTAGTTTCTGTTTCAGTGATTAAATGACCTCGATTTTGGAAATTAGCAATGGAAATTTTTGGGACTGATTTTGGGCACTCAGCGTGTTAAACGATGTTATATAATTTTTTAAGTATCGTTGTTTACAAAATTTAACTTGAATTTAACCACTTAGGATTCTCAATGAATATTGTCAATACTTCAGACCCGAATTCGTGGTTCCAAAAACGTTTGGAAGAGGAACTTTGGAAATGCTTCTGCCGTCGAGTAGAACCACAAATGATGTAGATGATAAGATGATGTAAATGACGAATGAAAGTGAAGTAACTTTAGATGGAGAAATTACGCTTGTCTCGCGAGAGGACACTTTAACCCTTGGCGCTCCGAAGGCTCCGCTACGGAGACATTTGTCATTTGTTCCGTAACTCCGAAGGCTCAGCTGCGGAGCCAAATGTTTTTAGCATACGTTATCGTCGGCGTTAGCAATTGTTATCTGTAGTTAAAACGTGCTAAGTCTGTACCATTACGATCAAACCATTTGTTGATCTTTTCTATGGTCAGCAACATGGAGAAAAATAAATATTACGATGAGAATTTGGAGCCGAGCGATACCGAAGACGTATTTGATTTCGAAGAGTTAAAAGACATTGTGGAAGACAATGTTGGTTATGATTCTGACACTTCGAGTAGTAGTAGCGAAATTATACTACCAAAGAGACGAAGAATGAGAATTATTGAAAGCGAAAGCGAAGATTCGTTACAAGACTTGGATGAATGGCGCGATGTTACGGAAGAATTGCATATTCCAGATAGAATACCTTTTAGCGTATTGCCACGGGTCACTGGACCACAAGTTCCTACAAATATTGAACAGCCGATACGATATTTTAAATTATTTTTCACGGACGAATCGGTAAATGAAACTATAAAGGAAACCAACGATTGCGCAGAAAATGTTCTAAACTTGAAAGAAATATCTGGTAACTCTATTTGGCAAAGCGAATACTGCGACACTTGTCCAAGTAAACCCAGAACGCACATGGGAGATTGTTACCAAAGATATCGCGCCATGGTGAATTACAAAATTTGAAATTTATCTTTTATTTAGGAAAATGTATATTTGAAAATGTATAATGTATATTTACATAGGAAAATGTATATTTATAAAATAAATCAAATCAAATGCATTCGCAAGGACGTGTAATCTTTCCCGCTGAAAATAAGACTTCCTTTATCTCGGGCGCTCCGCTCAAAAAATGTGCCGGAGTTGCTGGTAGGCGGTACTCGAGAAACGCGCGGAGCGCTAAGGGTTAATATTTTTGTTTTCTACATGTGTCTTTCTCGTTTATGTATTTTATTATTGTTTAAGAATTTTTAAGTCTATAATAACAATAACTTTTCGGAAATAAATTGTTAAGTTTTTCTTAACACTTTATCGTCGGGTCGTGGTTGAGGCTATTATATTATATTATATTGTATTATATTATATTATATTATATTATATTATATTATATTATATTACATTATATTATATTATATTATATTATATTATATTATATTATATTATATTATATTATATTATATTATATTATATTATATTATATTATATTATATTATATTATATTATATTATATTATATTATATTATATTATATTATATTATATTATATTATATTATATTATATTATATTATATTATGTTATATTATATTATAATTCATAAGGGTATGGAGAAGTTAGTATACAGCTGCTAACAAAATAGTAAAGAAACGAGAACCGTCGATAGCTAAAATCCGATTAATAGGCTATCGTTCGATAAACATTGGCAATCGAAAAGCCGATAAATACATAAGCGGTCGATAAAGCGTTAAATAAAAATCTAGTTCTTCTTCGTTTCTCATAAAATTTGTAATAGAACCACTTTACCCTGCGTTCGTCGTGCATACACGTCGTCGCTTGATTTCAATTCCGCACGCTGCGGGTTTTTTTTTTAAACTAAATTCGCCGCTTAACAGGTTAAATCGTAGCGATACGAATGAAATCGACGGGCAGAGCAGCGGGTCTCTCTGCCTTTCCGTTTCGAAAGCGTGCTCGACATACGCACGCGCGTAAATAAGTACGCAAGTCGAAAGCGTGGAACGCGATTCGGGTTAAACGGAGACGGTCCCGTAAGCGAAATAAAACGAGCCCGGGACCCGTTCCACTGTTTTGTTCGCGGGAGAACATCGCCGTCACGTGTCCCGTGTAACTGTAAGCATTTCATCTCTGAATTATTCATGAATGATGAATATCGGGGGATCACAATGCCGATAAATAAAGGCGAGCCGCCCCGCGCGCGCTCGCTTCGATTCCGTTTCCCGTGCCACCCATCATCGGGCATCTCGAAACTGGGCTATCCCTGTTTCCGACGCAATTAGTCCCTCGTTACACGGGAATCCCGCCGATTCGGACTCTCAGTTCGTTCTCTTTAACATTTTTAACGATCCTTCCGGCGGCGTGTTTCCGATAAGCTGACGAAAATTATTCACCGTTCTTTCTTTTTTCTCTCTTTTTTTTTCTGTCGGACCATCGATTCGGCACGGTTAACCCTTTTTGCACTCGAAGTTATTGTAACTGTAAATATAAAATCATTTTTCTAACTTTCAGTATTTCTATTAGGTCTACCGGAAAGTTCTGTCCGATAGTGTCACTTCAAGTTTCAATTATTTATTTATATTTATTTATTTATATTATATATATTTATTTATATTATTATATTTATTTATATTATTATATTTATTTATATTTATTTATTTATATTATATATATTTATTTATATTATTATATTTATTTATATTTATATTTATTTTCATCCATATGCACATGTTGATTTGAGACATATATGACTACCTCTCTTTATCATTGCATTTACACACATGTACTCTCCTAAATAAACTGAAACAAAGAGTTTCAATTACAATTTTAAAATAACAATTATATAACATCGTTTAACACGCTGAGTGCCCAAAGTCAGTCCCAAAAATTTCCATTCCTAATTTCCAAAATCGAGATCATTTAATTACTGAAACAGAAACTAGAAAGTTAAAATTTATAAAAATAAACAATACTTTAATCCTTTCGCGTCCCAAAGATCTTAGTAAAATTCGATTTGTCCGAACACGTCGCAATGAAAATAAACTTGGAAAACTAGTAAAAAAATTACTGTCATCCAAATATAACCAGCGCGGCACTCGGCGCGTCGAACATTTTCTTTAGCTACCGTAAAAATAAAACAATAATAATATATACAATATATTAGGTGTACCGGAAAGTTCTGTCCGATAGTGTCACTTCAAGTTTCAATCCATATGCACATGTTGATTTGAGACATATATGACTATCTCTCTTTATCGTTGCATTTACGCACATGTACTCTCCTAAATAAACTGAAACAAAGATGTCTCGTGTCATTATTAAGTGAGACGCGATCGTGAAAACACGGCTACCGATGATAATGCCAGACCACATGCTGCTTCGGCGACTCGTCAGAAAATCGCAGAGCTGGGCTGGGAAATTCTGTCGCATCCACCATACTCCCCAGACCTAGCACCCTCCGATTATCACTTGTTTCTCTCTTTGCAAAACTTTTTACAGGAAAAAAATTCAAAACTGAAGCTGATGTCAACCAAGCACTAGCTGAGTTCTTCGCCTCTAAAAATAAATCATTTTTTAAAAATGGCATTTACAAGTTGCCGTCACGCTGGCAAGAAGTCATAAGTAACGATGGAAAGTATATTCTACAATAAATATTATTAAATGTATGAAAATTGTGTTATATTTCAATTCAAAAACGGACAGAACTTTCCGGTAACCCTAATATTTTATACGACAAAATACATTTTATGCACATGACATTGACACTTGGAACTCGCTTAACGGTTACACTCTTAACAATTTTTTAAATCTAAATTTTGTTAATACAAAAGTTATATTAAAGCTTGATATAACAAATTTTAGTGGTGCCTCGGAGTCACCATTCGAGTGCAAAGGGTTAACACTCTCGGAGAATTATTCGAACAATGCGACGACGGGTTCGAATACATTTTTTTCTTGTCCGTGGACGGTGTCTGCACGAGCTATGAACAAAATGTATGATTTATCGAATGAAACTGGACGCGTGTAGAAACGATCGGTTCGATTAAAAAGCAGCTTTTTACACGACGACCGTTTAGTACGATTTACCGAAGTTCTCAAAGGTCGAAGTTCAGTGCAAGAAGAAGAATTTCTGAATACGTACGCATCTTTGCTTCCTCTGTTAAGCGACATGAATTAACGCGCTAATGAAATAACGTGAAAACAGTAAATGAATTTTAGTGGTATTTTAGTAGTATTAATTAGATATAATTACAAAATAATTAAAAATAATTAAGAGTATAATTAAATATTTTTTAATTAAGTGGATAAAGGCGTAGCGTATAAACGCGATGAAGGAGCTTGTTATTTTCGTTTAAGAGATCGTTTAAATGCTATTCAGCGGAAAAGCATAAAATGATTAACCAGTTACCTGCGGCGCTGTTAAAATATTGCCTCGAAAAGACGGTTTTGTTTTATAAAATTAACAATTTTATTATACCAACATTTACTTATTCTCTTAACATTAACACGTACTATGTACATAATAAACGAAAAACGCAGGAAAAATCGAATGCTTACGAAAGCAAGGAACGATACATAATGGCATTTTGCACAAAAATTGCGTGGTAATTATCGTGAATTATTGATATTAATATATCATATATAATATATCATATATAGTATCATATATATAATATCATATCATCATATCATCATATAATATCATAATGGCATTTTGCACAATAATTGCGTGGAAATTATCTTGAATTATTAATATTAATTGTATATCAATATATCATATATAATATCATATCATCATATCATCATATAATATCATAATGGCATTTTGCACAATAATTGCGTGGGAATTATCTTGAATTATTAATATTAATTGTATATCAATATATCATATATAATATCATATCATAATATCATATCATATATATATATATATAATAGCATTTTGCACAAAAATTGCGTGGGAATTATCGTGAATTATTGATATTAATTGTATATCAATATATTATATACGTATATCGTAATTATTGATATTTTTGAAACATTCTGAACGTCTTGAAATTTGAGAATACGCTTTCGTTTTCACTAAAATTACAATTTAAATAGCCAATGATCACTACTCGTCGTGACACAAAATACTGCCGCTTCTCCGTGACGAGTATACTCGTCGAACACAGCGAACTGGTTAAACGTCTCGAACAGAAATACGCGTACTATCTGTCTCGATATACAACTACAATAAATTCTCCCTGATTGACACTCGGATTGCGCACAAAAATGGACGATCTTGGAAGAGGAGATGCGATTATTCGAGCCTCGAGCCTCGTTTTTATATTTCATTGACAATCGGTAACTATAAAAACGAGCCGCGAGGCTCGAATAATCGTTCCTCCTCTTCCCAAATTGTCCATTTTTGTGAACAATCTGAGCGTCAATTAGAGAGACATTACTGTATACTCGTCGAACACAGCAAACTGGTTAAACGTCTCGAACAGAAATACGAGTACTATCTGTCTCGATTTACAACTACAATAAATTCTCTCTGATTGACGCTCGGATTGTGCACAAAAATGGACGATCTTGGAAGAGGAGATGCGATTATTCGAGCCTGGTGTCTCTCGTTTTTGTAGTTGTTGACAATCGGTAACTATAAAAATGTGACGCAAGTCTCGAATAATCGTGTCTCCTCTTCCAAATTGTCTATTTTTTTGTACAATCTGAGCGTCAATCAGGAAGAATTTGCTGTATTTGAAGGAAAAGATATATTTTCATCGAACTCCTGTTCTGGACAATTGCCTCGAAAAACATTTTTCTTGCACAAAAATCTGCGGTCTACTAATTATTATCAACGACGCTAGTAACAGTGTAATAATCTTGTTATATTTGTTTTCTTTTCATGTAAACTTTGTTATCCATCGCAACCGAGCATATGCTTTTCTAATATTATTATTAGATTAAAATAATATTTTCTTCCCGTCTACTGAATAAATAAAAAAGAAACATCAAATAATAGAAGCATCGTAGCGTCGATTGATCGATAAATTTGGGATAAAATTGGGGAGACTTTGCTGTAGTCGATTTCATCGTAAGCAAACAACGGATAACAGCAGAAAACATTAATATTAATATTAGAAAAAAGAAAGAAGAATATTATTGATATTATTGATATTAATATTATATTAATATTATATTAATATAATGTTATATATTAATATTAAATAAATATTATTATATCAATATTATTAATATTATTGATATTAATAAAAGGAAATATTCGTAAGTCGTTAGTGGACTGCGGATTCGATGCATTTATGTATCTCAATTTTTAGGTTAACGTACTTATATCGATCAGCATCCAAGCCACTATACAGAGTGCCCCAAAAATGTCTCGCAATCCGAAAGTGACGGGTTCCTCAGGTCATTCGAAGCAACTTTTTCCTTTACAAAAATGTTCTCCGAGGCACCGTTAACGAGTTATTAACGAAAAACTGTGACCAATGAGAGGCGAGCTCGGCTGGCGCGAGGTGGCCCAGCCAACGGCGCCAGCGGTCGAGCGGTCGAATCCCAGCTCAGCCGGCGCGAGGCCGTACTCGATTCTTATTGGTCACTGTTTTTCGTGAATAATTCGTTAACGGTGCCTCGGAGAACATTTTTGTAAAGGAAGAAGTTGCTTCAAATTATCCGAGGAACCCGCTATTTCCGGATTACGAGACATTTTTGGGACACCCTACATTACGATACGATTGATATACCGAAACAGTGCGACATAACGATTCGCGCCTAATACAACGATCCGCAACAATTCCATAATTTAACCCCGATACTGTTATTAACGCAAGGTCTTCTGGGAAGATACGACGCGCGCCGTCGTAGACGAGATAGGACTCGGGGTCTAAAATATATTCGCGAGCACGAGGGGTAGTCGAAATCCGCGGCGGTTCTCGCAAAATCCCGAACTCAGCGAGCGTATCCGTCTGTTACGGCCGTCTCCGGCAAATCAGCCGGAGAGAAAGCAAACCTTTATGCAAATCTAGAGTCAACCGCGTATGGCGCATAGCGTATCAGGGGCGCGCCCACTTCTTCGGCTCCTGAAACTCTCGGATAGTTTCTTTCGCAACAACTCTCGCGGGATCCTCGCGACCATGATTCTTTTTTCTTTATCGGCCGTAAACGTCCCGGGGCCCGCGCGGACTTCTGTCGGGGCACGATGCTCTTTATTTCGATGGCGAGGCGCGGGGAATCGTCGTCGCTAGGACCACCGAGAGCTCTATAACAACGATAAATCACGGCCGATCTCGCGAGACGGTGTTCATTAAAGTCGGCTAAAATCCCCGGGTCGAATAATTCCCCGAAATAGAAACCGTCGTCGATCAGAAACCGTCGAGCTGTTTATACTTGTCGTTTTATCATCGGAACCGCCGCAGGAGTCAAAATCATTTCGGATTCCTGCTTTTACGATTATTCAAGTCGTAAAGACGATTCTGGGGGAATTTATTCCGTGGCTCGATTCGTTTCGTACGCATACTAGAGTCGGATATTACTTGGACATCGGTAAAATGCATTTTCGGTATTTCCGTGATAAAAGCAAGTTCAGCGTTATTATTCTCGCATGATTTTTATAGCCGGTTATAAATTACAGGCACTTTGCTTATTTTCCCGCGAGGCCGGCGTTATGCGGAAAAATTCGTGTTTCACGCACGCGAAACGTTATTCATAATATTCGCGAACGAAATCGTTGGAGGATGTTGCGACCGTAACTTCGCGGAAAAAAATCGCAGCCGCATCTCTGTTTTTTTCAATTAATGGGAAAGGATCGAACTTCGTTTCGCTGCGAACGGCATTTCCGGAAAAAATTTTACGACGTCCATGTATTTTGTCGAACTTTGAGAAGTTTCGGTGTGACAATTGGCAATTTTCGATGCGACAAGCATGGCCTCGCGTTTGACCGGTCACAGAGGCGAGGGTGCGCGAAACTTGAAATCGAGAAACAGCGTCTTAAAGTAGAGACTTCAAGCTTCAATTTGGAAAACGAGTCGTCGTCCTACGATGATTTCTCGCGATGTTATCGTTGCTCGAAGTTGGCCAATTTTTCTCTCCAAAATTGTTTCTACGAAATACTTTTCTCGAGCAGCGTATAAAAATACTAAATACTCGCGTAATTCTCGTCGAACCTTGACATATCGTTGGCTAAAATACGTTCTCAGCTATTCAGCAATTCTAAAATTAATATCATTATTAATTATTATTATAATCATTTTTAATCGCAGTTACTGCGATTAGAAATCTTTCGATTGCAATAATTCCTTAGAAGGGAAAGAAAATTGATTCTTATTGCGTGCTTAAATTCACTCGAATGTTTAAATATTGATGCCAAGAGATTAGAATCTTGTTCTAATTTTAAAGGACAGAATAACATTTATGCTTAGTTATCGCTAAAAATTTTCATGACGAGTCGGATTCGTCAAAGCACGGCAAGGGTTTAATATTCCGTTGTTCCAGATGCAACAGCAATTTTTATTTCATCCGATCGCCCAGTCAATATATAAAATAATAATAATAAAATAATAAAATTAAAATAATAAAAATAATAATAAAATAATAAAATTAAAATAATAAAAATAATAATAAAATAATAAAATTAAAATAATAAAAATAATAATAAAATCATAAAATAGAAATGTGAATTAGAAATTTTAAAAGTAGTCTTGGCCAATCAAATGTCTTCCGAAATAGGAAAGACAGTATCAGAGAAGAGACGTCAAGTATCAGGACATAAACAATAATTTAACCTTATATATGTCTATTACAATGTACTAGCAAAAATAAAAATATTTGTTTCCATGAACATTGATCTTTTTTTGCGGCCCACCTAAAGTTAAGCATTGTTTATTCTGCCCAAGTCAGCTTTTGAGTTTGACACCCCTGGTCTAAGCGAACGATTCAAATATTCCGAGTCAGAATTGACACAGCCACCGCCTCGCGATGGTTAGCATTACGTCGGAACGAACGGGTAGAGGTGGAGCGACGACGGTTCACGATGCGTCAGGTGAAAAAATCGGCCGGACATCGGCGGTGTTTTATCGTTATTCGAGCGACGGCTGGGCAGAGGGAGGGGCGGGGAGGTCGTTTCTTACCTGGTCGGGCCTGAGACCAGGCGGCACCCACGTGTACTCCTCGAGCGCGCATCCGCTGTCATCGTCGCTCTGCGAGTGCCTCTGATGATGCATCAGTGCCTCCTGGAGGGCGAGACCCGGCGGGGCCGGTTGCACGGGGCTCTTGAAGGGTTCCTGGTGAGAAGAACCGGCGGCCCCGCTCTGGAAAGCCATCGCCATGGCCATCGGCGGGCCGGGACCGAGGCCCAGTCCCGAGGGACCGCCCGCCTCCGTCGAAGTCCGCTGATGTTCCTCCCTGGGACACCTGCAGCTTCTGCACACTTTCCTGCAACCAGAATTCGGATCACGTTTAGCATAATTCGATGGCTATGGCCTACTTAATAACGCGGTACATACGAGTGGCCGATAAAACGATTCGATCATTATTGTCGCGGCTTTCGACAATACGGAAACTTACGTTTTCGTAGATTTCTATATTTATTATATATAATATTTATTATTATAATATTTTATTTATTTATGTTATTTTTTATTTATTTTATTTATATTTATTATTATATAATATTATTATATTATTATTTTTATATTATTATATATTTATATATATTTAATATATATTTGATATATATTTAATTCTTGTTGTACATTTGTTTATCAAATTAAACGTTTATTATAAATTTATCTACTATTATAAATTTATAAACTTACATTTTTGTTGATTTCTATAATATATGTATATTACTTATATATATTTGATATATATTTAATTCTCATTGTACATTTGTTTACCAAATTAAACGTTTATTATAAATTTATCTACTATTATAAATTTATAAACTTACATTTTCGTAGATTTCTATAATATATATTATTTATATATATTTAATATATATTTGATATATATTTAATTCTCATTGTACATTTCTTTATCAAATTAAACGTTTATTATAAATTTATAAACTTACATTTTTGTAGATTTCTATAATATATGTATATTATTTATATATGTTTAATATATATTTAATTCTCATTGTACATTTGTTTATCAAATTAAACGTTTATCATAAACTTATCTACTATTATAAATTTATAAACTTACATTTTCGTAGATTTCTATAATATATATTATTTATATATATTTAATATATATATTTAATTCTCATTGTACGTTTGTTTATCAAATTAACCTTTCGCACTCGAGTGGCGACTCTATGGCGACATTAAAAATTGTTATTATCATATTTCAAAGTAATTTTAACATTATCAAATTTGATTGTATTTAAAAAACTGTAAAATGTGTAGCAGTTTCATGCGTCACAAAATTCACTTTCATATGTATAAAATGCACTAGTTTGCATAAAATGGAAGTGCTATAAGTCAGAAAAATTATTTCGAACTTCAAGTTAAAATGGCTCCGACTGCAAAGGATTAAACGTTTATTATAAACTTATCTGTACAGTTAATTTTTTATCATTCGTTTGTTCGTAAGTTCAATTCTTATTCTCGTTGTTCATTTATTTATCAGATTATATTTTTATTATAAATTTATCTATATAGTTAATTTGTATCATTCATTTGTTTGTAAGTTCAATTCTTATTCTCGTTGTTAATTTATTTATCAGATTATATTTTTATTATAAATTTATCTATATAGTTAATTTTTATCATTCATTTGTTCGTAAGTTCAGTTCTTATTCTCGTTGTTCATTTATTTATCAGATTATATTTTTATTATAAACTTTTTCTATACAGTTAATCGTTATCATTCATTTATTTGTAAGTTCAATTTTTAGCAGAAACTTATTTACAAATTACAATTTTTCTTATACGTTCGTTTATAAGTTAAATTTCGATTAGGCACTTGTTTATAAATTACAATTAAATTTTGTAATGACACTAACTTTTCACTAATTTTGAACATTCATTTTCATCGTAATATAGTATATGCGAACATACTGAATTCGACTAGAATGTTTCGAATGCGAAAGTGTTCTAATGTCATCCGCTATGACAAATTTTAATTTTCTAGTTTCTATTTAATTAATTGAATTGCTTCGACATTGTGGGAATTCTAGTGATCGATCGTCGGCGCTGAACGTGTTAAAGCTAGCCAAGATTCGATACAGTCGTTTTCGCTAGTAAAAGTAACATTAAAATGTTGATCAAAGGAAGAGATCGGATATAATCATCGCTCTTTTATTTACTTGTTCTTCTTTCTTTCTTTTTTTTATCGAACTTCGACGGCAACTTTCATTACAATCCGTCGAGTGTAATCTTGATGTTGCTGCGTACGCGGGGCGCGAGAGGTTCGCGAGAGTATAATTACTATAGGAAAGAATGTATTTCTTATTATTTTATTGTGAAGTAGAGAAGTCGGTTTGATTTTATGTGTCTTTTATGGGCTCTAGCAGATGATGTATCAAATGAAAGTCTCTTTTATGGTGCTGCGTCGAATGCTATATTTACATAATATTTTCACGAATGCTTAATAGGTATAAAAAGTTCTAATATATATATTATTTATTATTATATTATATATAATTATTATATAATATATATAATAATATAATAATTAATATATAAATATTATAAAAATATATATAATTATTATTATTATATTAATTATATTATATTATATATAATTATTATATAATATATATAAATAATATAATAATTAATATCTAAATATTATAAAAATATATATAATAATTATTATATATAATATATATCAATAATGTATTATTATTAATATTATTATTATATTAATTATATTATTATATATTATATTATATATTATATATTATTATTATTATTATATTATATATTATATATTATTATTATTATTATTATATTATATTAATATTATTATTATTAATATATATTAACATTTTAATATTATTTATATTATATATATTAAGTATATATATGATATTTATTGAAAATTTATAATTCGACAAAATTTTCTCCGCAGTTTCTGTCCCTAACCTTGTTATCATCGTTTCGAGTTTATGAAATATCTATCGAATTAGATTACCCTGATTGGGCCTGGTACCGTTATTTCTACCCATCGGAGTGGATACAATGAAGAATTTGGACAATGGGCTGATTGATTGTTTGGGGAGAGGAACAGCTGGTCGGCTGGACCTTTACATTCAGTTTTCTAATGATCCAGTCCCGTGATCGCACGTTCCGACACTAATTTATTATGTTTCGTCAGCATTTCAATCGTTTCTATTCGGCGATATCGATTTTAATCACGAATTAAGAAATGTTCGCCGACCGATGACCGAGTTTCCAATTGAAATGTAGAAAAAAAAGGATGACTGGAACTTTCTACAAGTTTTCGATAATGAACTTTGACCTTTCGAGGTAACGGCACCGAAATCTGCGTCTCGTCGCGATTCATTCGTCATTCCGTCGCCATCAAATTTTAGCGCTTTCTGATAACGGGAACTGAGAATGTCAGCATTGATTAATGCTGTCAGTCTCGTTTAGATTACCAAAAAACAAAAAAAAGCGAAAACAATTCATTCGTTCAACAACATTCCGCAATATTATGTAAGGCGTTCGAAAATGTCTGCTGAACTCGCGATAGATTCTCGGAAGTCGGTTAACGGGAAACGAAGTTCGTATATGTATTCGTAAACAAAAACGCGCGTAATAGACCGACACGTCCGTACGAGTTTCTTTTCGCTGTTATTACAGCGTTCCGTCTTCCTCTGGCGAGATTCCAGGAAATCCATTCGCGAAAGCAACATGATTTTCGTTCAGTCGATTCGAAACTCGCGAGTAGTTTCAATATACAGGGTATACAAAAAGTGTCCCGCAATCCGGAAACGAGGGATTCCCGAGGTCATTTGTAGTAACTTTTTCCTTAGCGAAAATGCAATACGCGGCTTCGTTCGCGAGTTATTCGCGAAAAACGGTGACCAATGAGAGGCGAGCTCGGGCAGCGCGAGGCGGCCGAGTCACTAGCGCTCGAAGTCCAGTTCCGCGGTGACCAATGAGAGGCGAGCTCCGGTAGCGCGAGGCGGCCGAGCCAACTAGCGCACGGAGCCCTATATCAACTGGCGAGTGGCGGCCGGGCCAATGAACAGAGCTGGACTTCGCGCGCTCGTTGGCTGCGCCGCCTCGCGCTAGCCGAGCTCGCGTCTCATTGGTCGGCGTTTCTCGTTGATAACTCGTTAACGATGCGTCGGAGAATATTTTTGTAAAGGAAAAAGTTACTTCAAATGATCTCAGGAACCCCACATTTCCCGGAAGTACCATAATTTGGGACATCCTGTATAATAGTAATATAGTAGTATAACAGTATAATAGTATAATAGTAAAATGGTATAATAAGGAATCGCTCGCGCGCGCACGCGCGTCGTTGCAGCAAGCCCATTTCCGCGGTGACCAATGCGAGGCGAGCTCGCTTGGCGCTAGAAGGCCAAGCCAATAAGCGGAACCGAGCTTCGCGCGCTCATTGACTGCGCCGCCTCGCGCTAGCCGAGCTCGCCTCTCATTGGTCACCGTTTTTCGCTAATAACTCGCAAACGAAGCCGCGGATTGCATTTTCGCTAAGGAAAAAGTTACTCGAAATTCCCTCGGGAACCTCCCAGTTCCAGATTGCGGGACACTTTTGCGACACCCTGTACAGACCAAAGTAGGCGATTCAGCGCTCCATCGGATGCGGAACGCCGTATCGTCTTTCCGCAGGATTCTAGTAAAAGTTGCGTGACCTTAATTGTACCGGGGATCGTAAACCAGAATCCCGAGTTATCGACTTCCTCGAGTTATCGACGTCCTCGACTAACGTGTGCTATTACCATAACGTTCCGTCGTTTCGTTCGTGTTTTCTTATGAATCGCGCCCGACGATTGGTTCGTCGAAGCGGATGAAACCGGTGGCAGGGCCTGATTGCGGATAATTATCCATTGTTGTAAATAGCTCGACACATTCGACGAGCCGTTTTCCCGACGTTGAATCGTGACGCGTAGCCAATTAACATAAAATTGAGCGCAATCAACGAACGTTTCGACGCTGATGTTGGTCGGCGAACGGTTTTTGTTCTTGTTTCGCTATCATAAGAGAGAGTTCACGATTGGGTCACGTGTTTCTATGCAGTTATGCGGCGCGCGAATTGCTGCAATCGCTAAAGCCTGCATTAGCGGATGCTTATGGTCTTTTCATACCGTTCCGACCGCTGCGTTTCATTTCAGTCTCGTAAAATCTGTGGCTACGAGGAACAACGTCGCGGATCGGAATTTCGAAAAAAATGTTAAATTAACGCGCTAATTGAACCGCAGCGTACGGGATGAACACGCGGAACGTTCTTCTTCGTTGTGTGGACAAATTTTTTTTAGACCGAGAACTTCGAAAATCTCCTGGCCTCGGTGAGCAGAATTTCTGTCAGCGCGATGCACGCTGCATATTAATATTGGAGCCCCGTCCCCGGGGCCCGAAAGGGATTCCATTCCCACGGGAGCCGATAAATTTCATTCTCATTTGCATTCGTAATTCCGAGGAAACGGAAAACATCGTTTCGATTCGGTTCGGCCGCCCGTGAACCATAAACAAGCGAGAAAACAGTTAGAATTATCATTCGGATTTATGCGTCGCGACGCCGCGCCGCGCCGCGGCGAGGGATGATCGATGTCTCATTGGTATTCTTCGATTATGTAGGAACCATCGAAAAAGAGTGCGCTCCTTTGACACCGGAGAAACGAACCCGCGGTTCGCAGGCGTTTTTTTTTATCGTTCCTCGTATCGAATCCATTCGTATCCTTCGCGGATATTCTTAACGCCGCGGCGGGCGTTTCTTTTTTGTTTCCGTTCGCATCGCGTTCGCGGCGGTGGGAAAAATAATGCAGAACGTGTAGAATCGTTGGAAATATTGAAAATGATCGTTTCGTGGCAACGCGTGTTTCGTAGAGAGAACAACGGCCGAATGTTGGCAGAAAATATAAAATATAAAACACAGACAGAAAATAGGAAAACTCACTAAAAATATAGTAACACTTTTATATATTACATAAAAGTGTAATAACTATTCTACTATGCTATCGCAATTACTATTTAATAGTTAAATTTGCTATTACTATTTACAATTACTATTATAGTAGTATATATATAGTAGTTTACAATTACTATTATAGTAGTATATATATAGTAATTTACAATTACTATTATAGTAGTATATATATAGTAATTTACAATTACTATTATAGTAATATATATATAGTAATTTACAATTACTATTATAGTAGTATATATATAGTAATTTACAATTACTATTATAGTAGTATATATATAGTAATTTACAATTACTATTATAGTAGTATATATATATAGTAATTTACAATTACTATTATAGTAGTATATATATAGTAATTTACAATTACTATTGTAGTAGTATATATATAGTAATTTACAATTACTATTATAGTAGTATATATATAGTAATTTACAATTACTATTTAATAGTTAATAGTAATTACTATCGCAATTACTATTCTTTCGCTTCATATTCTTGCAATACAGCTACATTTTTTTCTGGATTTTTTATGAAGTGTTACGTAAACGACGAATTTTCATAATACAGTGAAAATAGTTTTCTAATCTACAAAAATGAAACTATCTAATCTGCAAAATAATTAAGAAAAAAAATATTGTCACCATTCGGGGGCTAAGTATCGTTGTTTTATTTATCGTTTAGAATTTGTGTATATCTCTGTGCGAACATTTCATGTTAATATTATAGATCTTAACACATCAATTTCAATTTCAATTCGATGAAATGTATCACTTTAATTTCACGAAATTTTCGAGACTGTTGGCACGGCTGATAATTATAGCAATTACTATAATTGCTATAATTGCTATTCTTTCACTTTATCTTCTTATGATACAGCTACATTTTGTTATGGATTTTTTATGAGGTGTTACGTAAACGTCGATATTTCATAATACAGTAAATTCGCCCTAATCGACCCTCAGCTTCGAAACAAAAATGAATAATTTGGGAAGAGGTGACACGATTATTATCGTATATTATATATTTATACATCATAATATGTATATAATAATGCATATATAATATTTGTATATTATCGTATGTTATATACTTCTATATTATAATATATAATATATATTTATGTATTATCGTATATTATATACTCCGATATTATAATATATAATATATATTCATATATTATCGTATATTATATACTCCTATATTATAATATATAATATATATTTATATATTATCGTATATTATATACTTCTATATTATAATATATAATATATATTCATATATCATCGTATATGTGATATACTTCTGTATTATAATATATAATATATATTTATGTATTATCGTATATTATATACTTCTATATTATAATATATAATATATATTCATATATCATCGTATATTATATACTTCCATATTATAATATATAATATATATTCATATATCATCGTATATTATATGCTTCTATATTATAATATATAATATATATTCATATATCATCGTATATTATATGCTTCTATATTATAATATATAATATATGTTCACATATCATCGTATATTATATACTTCTATATTACAATATATAATATCATATATATTTAAATATTATCCTATATTATATATTTATAATTACCGATTCCCGACAGCTATAAAAACAAGCTGCGAGGCTCCTATAATCGCATCTCCTCTTCCCAAATCGTCCATTTTTCCGTCAATTAGGAAGAATTCACGGCAGTTGCGTAGCTTCTTCGCAAAAAAAAAAAGAAAGAAAACGACACGAAGAGAATCGACGCGATTCACGGTAAAATACGCCCTCGAGAAAATCGTCTATCATCGGATGATCGGTTCGGATCGCGGTTTCGTGCGGCGGCGACAGCGCGAAGATCTGTCGGCTCTTAGAAAGCGCGAGCGTTACAATTTCGCAAACGGTCTGTCATTACCGGCCTAGTTGGCATCGCAAGAAATTCAATTTCCACGGGCGGAGGACCGTCACGGCGACGAGAGGGCACTGCCACGGCTGATTACACACCGAGGAATGACCAAGGCATCACTTTACTTATCAAGCTACGACGGTCCGGGGAGAGGGAGGGGGGCCGAACAACCCCGTAAATAACGTGTCGGAATTTAAAAATCGATTAACTCTCGCCTCCTCTCGCCGGCACGTAATGACACCGGGAAGACGCGTCCTCTCCCTTCTCTTTTTATTTTCCATTTTTCCTTTTCCCCTCTTTTCATTTTCGCCCCGGCGATCGCCTCCCACCGATTTCCATCGGCGCAGAAACCGAAGAACATCATCTCCTCCGCGCGCGCGCGCGCGTTCTCGAAAAAGAAAAGCCGACTTACTTCGGCGGCGGCACGAAAGCGGCCGCCGAGTAGCAATCTGCGCTCTCGAAACACACTTTCGCTCCGGTTTTTCGTTTTTCTGCCGCGCGAACGTAATCGTTCTTGTCCAAGGTCGATCGAAGGCGAAGGTGCCCGCGATTCCCGACGCGGCCCCGCGGTTCGCGGGACGGAGTTATGCTCGGATCGGTCGGCATCGCGGTTGTACGATGCGTTTTTTTACGTCGGCGCGGAACGATATAATCGCGCGGCGGTTGTTGTTCATCGATTTGCCTCATCGACCGGAATGCTTTTGTCCCGGGTGCCTATGGTCGATCGTCGACTCGGCCGGCAAGGGGGTGTGAGGGGGGGCGAGGAGGATATTATTGTTTATTTGCCGGTAGAGACGCGGCCGACGTTGAGTAATCGACCGACCGACGGCGCTAAATTAATTTAGACATTCCTCTGCCGGAAGTTATTAATCGCGGCGACGGCTCGTTCCGAAGAACGGCCGCGGCCGCGGCCGCGGTTGCGTCGGGAACCGATTCTTACCGAGGAAAGTTTCAGCTTTCATAACGCATTGCATAGATCGTTTAGAAAGCTTTCACGATTTTTCCAGGTAGCAGCGCGCTACGTGCGAACCGCGCGTGCACACTTTCCTCGCGTCGATTCCTCGCAAAAGGAGACACGCCACCAGGCTTCCGCGATGCGAGCGCGCCCGCCCGCTTCTTGAATGTCTTCGGGCCACCGATTCCGACGCGGATTACACGCAGCCGGCGCGGTTCCCTCGGCGCGCCGAAACCATTCCCATGAAAAACGGGGGAACGCGAACAAAATGGCGGAAAGAACGGAAAGAACGCGCGCGGTGTCGCGCGGTTCCGCCGCGATCCTAGAGAAATCCGGACGAACCGATCCGAAACGAATCGGCTTCGGTCGGTCGCGATCGAGCGGACACGTCGGCGAACGAGCCGAGAGGAACGGTTATATTAACCCTTTGCACTCGAAGCCGTTTTATTTATATATAATTATTATATTATATTAATAATATTATTATATATAATAAATAATATAATAATAATATTATAATATTATATATAATAATAATATTAATAAATTATATATAATATAATAATATTAATAATATTTTAATAATAATAATATTAATAATATTTTAATAATAATAATATTATATATAATTTATCATACATAATAATTATATTATATTATATTATATATATAATTATTATATATAATTTAAAATAATTTTTCTGACTCATAGCATTGACATTTTACGTGGGAAAGTGCATTTTATGCGTATGAAATTTGACACGGTTACGCTTTTAACAATTTTTTAACCAGTTAGCTGTGCTCGACGAGTATACTCGTCACGGAGAAGCGGCACTACAGTATTGTCTCCCTAACTGACGCTCAGATTCTGCACAAAAATGGACAATTTGGGAAGAGGAGATACGATTCTGATAAAATTGTCAATTTTATAAAATAAAACCGTCCGTTTAATCCAATATTTTAACAGCGACGCTTACTCCGTGCTCGACGAGTATACTCGTCGTCGCTTTATTCTCGCGACGCATACAGGGTATCCCAAAAATGTCGCGCAAACCGGAAATGAGAAGTTCCTGGGATCATTTGAAGTAACCTTTTCCTTAGCGAAAATGCAATCCGTAGCTTCGTTTACGAATTATTAACGAAAAACACTGACCAATGAGAGGCGAGCGCGCCTAACACTCGGCAGCCGAGCCAATGAGCGCACGAAGCCCTGTTCCGCTCATTGGCTCGGCCGTCTTGCGCCAGCATATCTCACCTCTCCATTGGTCACTCTTTTTCGTTAATAACTCGTAAACAAAGCCGCGGATTGCATTTTCGCCAAGGACAAGCTTACTTCAAATTACCTCAAGAACCTCCCGTTCTCGGATTGCGAGACATTTTTGGGACACCTTGTATACAGTACGCGCTCTGAAAAGATGGCGCCACAGCTAACCGGTTAAATCTGAACTTTGTTAGTATAAAAATGATCTTCGAACATGATATAACAATTTCGGTGGTGCCTCAGAGTCGCGGCTCGTGTGCAAAGGGTTAACGAATTAATGCGAAGTCGGGGGGGTTTATTTACGGGTCGGAGGATGCGAGCGGTCTCGACACCGAAGTCGACGCGAGACGCTTCGACCACCTTGCTTTTAATCCTTAAACATCCCAGGTGCACACACGCGACGCGTTTTACGTTCAAGGTCCCTGGCGCGCTCGCGCGCGCGCACGCGTGCACCCTGCACTTTTTCGCGTTATTCTATACCCGGGGATAGTTTGCATACGGCCTAAGCCGCTTTTTGATAAGCCGGCCCCGCCTCGTCTCGTTGATACGTTAAACACTGTAATACCGAACAAACAGTCAAGGACAATACTGTTCGCGCACAGTTCGCTGTATCGAGAAGATCGATGAAGCTCGCAGAAAGAGGACACGCTGGATAGCGGGATCTGTTCGACGAACAAACACGCTCGGCGAACGAACGTTTCTCGATGGACAAGAAAAAGGAACGCTCGTCGTATCCTTTTCGCAAATTTTTTCGAGCAGATGTTATTTTCTTGCAGATGTCATTTCGTAATCATTTATTAGCATATTCGATCGAGCGTTAATTCATTGGCCGCGCGACCTATTTAACTCCGAATCTTGCATTACATATTGGGTCGTTCGGAAAGTTGTTTCGTTTCTCAACAAAAAATTTCGTTTTGTAAGCTCGAAACGAAAAATTCAAAAAAACTGAAACTCTGAAAAAGCCGTGGCAAACTTGTCCGCCGGAATGGTCGCTGGAGGAGCCAAGCAGCGGAGCTCGAGTGGCGCAATTTGAAACACGACACCTTAGTGATATAATATTAATTAATATTGTAAAATAATTATAATATATAAAGTATATATACAGGGTGTTCCAAAAATGTCTCAAAATCCGGAAATGGCGGGTTCCTCGGATCATTTGAAGCAACTTTTTCCTTTACAAAATTTTTCTCCGAGGCACCGTTAACGAGTTATTAACGAAAAACGGTGACCAATAAGAATCGAGTACGGCTGACGCGAGGGCCAACCAGCGCTCGAAGCCCAGTTCCGCTCATTGGTTCGGTCGCCTCGCTCCAGCTGAGCTCGCCTCTCATTGGTCACTGTTTTTCGTTAATAACTCGTTAACGATGCCTCGGAGAAAATTTTTATAAAGGAAAAGGTTGCTTCAAATGACCTGAGGAAACTATCATTATCGGATTGCGAGACATTTTTGGGACATCCTGTATATAATCATAATATATAAAATAATTACATATCCTAATCAAACTCGTGATATTCATGTTTGGCGTGGAATTGTAGCAACGAGTCAAACTCGTGATATTCGTGTTTGGCATGAAATTGTAGCAACGAGTCAAACTCGTGATATTCGTGTTTGGCATGAAATTGTAGCAACGAGTCAAACTCGTGATATTCATGTTTGGCATGAAATTGTAGCAACGAGTCAAACTCGTGATATTCAATTTTGGCACGAAATTTTCATCATGAGTCAGACTCGTGAAAGTAGTACAAGGAGTTAAAAAAGCACGTGATTCAGCAAACGTCGAGACTTCTACGAGACAAGATTTTAAAAACACAAGAAAAATGTCGGAAGGTTTTTTCTTATTTGAAACGTTAAAAAATTGTCTTTCATTTTCTCGTGAAAGAACGAAACAACTTTCCGAACGATCCAATAATGCTTTTCGAAAGAAAGCTGCTCAGGAATGCGCGAAGCAAGCAGTGAAACAGCGCGGTTAGGACAACGTCCGCGAGACGTTGGTTCCAACGAGCACGCGCTGCTCGATCGTTGTCGGTTCGCCGAACAGATCGCCTACTTTCCGCTTATTAATTCGTCGAACTCGAATGCCTGGTCGTCGTGTTCACCATACCATTACGAAGAGTATCAAAGGCAACCGGGTCAAATGCCGCGTGAAAGATCACCGGTCCGTCGAAAAGTTTTATCGAGCACCGCAAACAAGCCGGCAAACAGATCCCAGCAGAACGAAGTTAGCTCGATCATCTTGCACGTATAATATCACGACCAGCTGACCAAAAAAAAAGACGCCAAAGACAGCGGCCGCGTCTCGAGGTCCGAACGCGGGGTCGGAGAGCTTTCTAATAACTCGTTCCAGCTAGCTTCATCATCGTCGCGTCAAGAACCACTACAAAAGAACGTGCCGGAGGCCGGTCGAAACTCCCGACGCACCTTCCACAGAGAAACCAGGCATACTTCCTGCCGACCGGTTCGCCCTTGAACCCTCAATCACTCGCGCCACCCGAATAACTCGGCGGCAAGGGGAGCAAGGTCGCCGAAGGATCCGCGAAACCGGGGATCCACCGGCGCCGGATGCGCGCACCATCCGAGCCGCTGGGACGCACCGAGTCTCGCCGCACCTCGAACAAAAGGAGCACCCATCGGCGGCTGGTCGCGCATGGTCACTGGCCGATCGCGGGGAAGTTCGCGCGATCGGTCGAGACACGGATCGGACGCGAACGGATCGGTCGAAAGAGCTGCGCCCGGTCCGGCCCGGCCCGCGGCCGCCGGCGGCCGGCGAAGAAACGGATGGAGAAACGAGATCAACGTGGAACTCACTCTGAGGAGGCGGCTGCAGTGCCGGTGGCGGCCGCGACATCGTAACCCGAATGCAGGGAGCCGCACTCGGCGGCGCGGTTGCATTCCGGCTCCGCGAGGCCGGCTCGCTCGTGCTCGAAGGCCGCGGCTGCGGCGTCGTGGGCGCCGTTCAGGAACTCGACGCACTTCTCCGTGGGACTAGCCCGGGCGGTGGCCAAGGCTGGGCAGCCGATCACGTCCTCCGGCACGTGCTCGTCCTCGCGGCTCCTGAGGAACGCGTCCAGATAGTGCTCGTCGGCGGTGGGCAGCTCGTAGACGGCCCCTGGGGCCCAGTTGCCGTTGTCGTTGTTCTCCTTGCGGCCGGCGGTGTCCTCCTCGGCGGGCTTGCCGGGGTCCGGCTTTCTCGCGTAGAGCTTCCGCAGATAGGCCTCCTGGTGGCTCCTGGTGGCCCAACAGCCGCCCTGCCACCACCGTTTCGACCCCAGCAACGAGGTCTTCCGTCTCCTCGCTAGGCTCGACATCCTCCTCTCGGCGGTACGGCCGTGTCATCCGCGGGGCCCGGTCCGCGGGCCCGTCCGGCGTTCCGTCCCCTGTCTCTCCTCCTGTGTCTCCTGGGGCCGCGCGCGCGACTTTCACGGCGCATCAGAGCCGGTCCACCCGGCGCGGAGCGTCTCTTTCGCCCGGCGATATATCGGCGCTGTTTATCCGCCGCGGCGATCGCTGGCCGATATCCTCTTCGCCTTCGCGTCTCCTCTCGCGGTTTAATCCCGGCGCATTAAGCCAGCCCGGCGGCGGGGCCCGATCCGGCGATCGCCGGCCGATCGTCGGCGCGTCCTTCGGCTCGATCGCCGCGACGCGATAAGATCGCGGTCCACCCGGCCCACGGGGCCCGTCTCGCCGATCCGCCGATCGTCCCGGGCCTCGTCACACTCCGGCGGAGGTACGCGGCTAGCCAGCTGCTCGTGGAGGAAGTCGTCATCGCGGCCGCGATCGATAAGGAAGAGATCTGGATGTCGCGGGGCCCATCGGCTCGTCCGTTAGGCGGCGGCGGCGGCGGCGACGACGGGGGACCGGGCTCGCGCGAGCTGGGCCCGATTGACGATCGCGCGCCGCATCGCCGCCGATCGGCACGCGCTCGCGAAACACACGCTCTCGAGAGGACAGGGCCGAGCGCCGAGGACGAGAACAAGGGGTGTGGAGGAGAGGTGGTCGGCGGGGGAGAGGGGGCGAGTTCAGAGGGAGAAAGAGAAATAGAGAGAGAGGGAGAGAGAGAGACGGCGGCGGCGGTGGAACAGGCGAGAACCAGAGGAGAAAGAGGATCGAGGGGGTAGCCGATGGGGGAACGGAGACACAACAGGGACCCGGGAGAGAGAAAGCCCGGCGAGGGACCAAGAAAAGGAGAGGCCAATCTGTACGTATAACCGGTAGTACAGTCGGAGATTAACGTTTTAATACGCGGCGCGTTCGCCGGAGCACAAAGGGGGACCCAAGCCGATAACGTCCGACACGGCGATCGTTACTCCCGATCGATACTCCCACTCGCGAGAACACCGAACGAGACGAGCCCCGGCGGTGCTGGCTCCGGCTGTCTATCCAGGAGAGATCCTGCGACGCGAATCGCGATGCCACCGAACCGGAATATACGCCTCTCCTCTCCGGAGGAGCGTGTGTGCGCGTCCGCTCCGAGCGAATCCGCTTCGCGTCGCGTCGGCCCGCTGACACGCGACGTCCGCTCCGTCGCACGGCTCCGGGAAGCGCGGCGGACCGGCCGCGATCGAGGGCCCTCGTCTCGCACTGGTCCACTCCGCTGTCAATGTTGACGAGCAGCCCGGTACACCGCTTCGAGGCTGCTCGTGATCGCGAAGATCGCCGGGACCGGAACCGAACGAGAGCTCTCGTCGGCCGCTCGTCGCCTTCGCCAGGTGGATCGGCGGCGATCCGCGAGCGAGCTGTCTCTCGGTTCGCGCGGACTCGGTACGATCGGAATTCGGCGGGCCCCGCGAACGACGACCGCGCGGTGGACACACCGGGCCACACCGGTTAATTGACGCCGGAGAAGAATGGGTCCCACGACCGGTACGGGCGCGACAAAAAGCTTCTAGAATCGGCGTCCCGGGCTTCCCACTCGGGCGTGCTGAGGCCGAGCGGACACTGAGCGTACTCCGGGGCCCAGGGCGGCCGGAGAAGAGCGGGGAAAGAGCGGGCCCGCTCTAAGGTAGGGGCCCGTTCTCTCTCGTAACGCCGCGGACGTCCGTGCGTGCAACTTCCACGCCGCCAATGCCGGCGCGCCTGTCCCCACTCCGCCGCCTCCTCTCTCTCCCCTTGCTTCCTCCTCCCTACTCTCTTTCGAACTCTCTCTCTCTCTCTCTCTTTCCCTCTGTCCCAGTCTCTCTTCTTTTCTCTCGCGCGCTCTCTCTCTCTCTCTCTCTCTCGCTCGCTCGCTATCCTCGGCTCTCTCGATATATTTATATTCGTTTCTAATACGTGTGGCGTGTCGGGGCCCGACGCCTCGCCTCGCCGAGAGAGCCCCCCGCTCGAAAGTACGCGCGCGCTCGCCTCGCGGAAACTTCGATGTATGCGTGCGCCAGGACGAATAGCTGCCTCCGACCCCCCTCTGGACCCCCCCTCCGCCCCTTCCTGGTCACCCCGAAGGCATTCTGACCAGGATGGACCGTCCACGGGATCCGACCGGCCGGCGCTCGAGGTACCCGATCGCCACCGGGGGACAGTTTGCACGCGAGAACGTCGCGCGTCGCTTTTGGGGATGCTTTCCGATCGGGTTCTCAAGACACCTGCGGCATCGTACAAGCTTTCTGGTTCATTCAGGCTCGTCGGGTTTCCTCGCGGAACGCCGAGGTTTCGCAGGGTTTTTGATTCAGGATTTGACTTTCGGACTTCGTTTCAACCTTTTTCTCGGGCTTTTTTTGGTCGTGGAAACTTCGATTTTGACGTTCGGTTGTGGATCTTGGTTTGCATTTCGAATTAAATTAGAAGAATGGACACTTTTCGAAACGGTGTAACTGTTTTGATAATATTTAAGATGTTTGCTTAATTTTATTGATTGGCATTATTAAAAAATTAAGGGAGTTTACGTTTTAATAATAAAATAAAAATTGGGATTAAAAACTGAGTTGATTAAACATTAAATATGAAAATTAATGTTAAGTTTGAAATTATCGGTTATATTTAATAAGTAGGTAATAATTTAAAATAATATAAAGTTATTATGTTTCAAATAATTAGAATTTTAATTGTAAAGTAAATAATCTTAATTTAAGATCAAATTAATTTTAATTATAATCTAATTTTTATAATGTATAAAAATTAATTTAGTATTATTAATGGTTTGAAGTTTGTAATTAATCTAATTTTGAGATAAGGAATTTTCATTCTTTGACTTTTTTTCACTGTGACTGTAAAGATAATTTAAACGATGCGTTTTCTAGATCTTGGTAATTTAAACAATGCGTTTTCTAGATCTTAATAATTTAAACAATGCGCTTTCTAGATCTTGATAATTTAACACTAAACCTACCAAACACACAGTAATACTAACTAGCATGTACTGCTTCGCAAAAGTGAGAAGACCGAATTTATTTAGAATTTAAATAAAGTTTTTATTATAAAATTTGCTCCGATAATATAACTTATTCAAGCGTTTTCCACGAAAGAGTCTCGGAGCTTTGCAGAATTGCAGAATAAGAAAGCGGTCCTTTGACCGCGGTAGGTTTAGTGTTAAACAATGCGTTTTCTAGATCTTGATAATTTATATCTAAACTGTGATTTTTACGCATTTACGGTAACACTGAATAAATGACATATGAAACTGAAAGAACCGAAAAGAAGAGTTTAAACGTATTGTTACATTATTCACTGCTTATTACGATTGTTAAAAGAGAAAATATATCTTCATCGCGAGAATGACTCGTTGCTATAAATAATGCTAGATGTTAAGTAACATTTCATGAGTTACTGATAAACCGCGGATTTTTATGCTTTATTTTGTATTTTGTATTTATTTTTCTATTTTTATATATATTATTATATATTGTATATTATATATTATATATTATATATTATATATTATATATTATGTATTATATACTATGTATTATATATTATATATTATATATTATATATTATATATTATATATTATATATTATATATTATATATTATATATTATATATTATATATTATATATTATATATTATATATTATATATTATATATTATATATTATATATTATATATTATATATTATATATTATATATTATATATTATATATTATATATTATATATTATATATTATATATATTTTATTATATATTTTTTATTATATATTATCTATATATTATCTATATTTATATATATTTATCTATAATTACATCGAGTTAAAAGGCAATATATCGATACTCATCAGTTTTCTTGCTTTTTCTTCTCTCTGAAATTAGACGCCAATTTCTCTCGTAAACGCATAAAATCCACCGTCCAATTATCGATTATCCAGCTTGGTTTATATCAACGTGCGCGCGCGAACCTCTTCCGAAATTGCAAAATGCAAGATTCGACACGGTCTAATCCCGCACGAAAAAACCAGGAAACCCGATTTTTACTACGAACACGTTTCGCACGATTTTTGCGCAACGGTCGACGATTATTTTGAACGTTTCCACTTCGATTCCCGAGCGACTCCAGATTAAGCTACAACAAAAATTCTAGAATCGAGGATTCTCGCGGAGTGAAATGCCCGCAGCTGTGCAGTATCGATGCAGTTTAAACGAGGAGATCCCGATTCGTACGAGCGAAAGATTCAGATAAATCGAAATTTCCTTATGGAGCGTCCGAGGTCTTCGTCTCGCTAGAATCCGATAATACGTCTATCAGAATCAGGTTCTTTCAATCAACATTATCGGCTCGTTCTCTCTTCTTGCCGTTCACAGGATAGTCCTCGGGTATAGCATTACAACATCTGTGTTACATCTGTTACGCTTTCTGCGGAGGAAGCGAGACGGGGATCTCGCTGTATTAAGTCATCTGCGCGGAACGACACCCAGTGATTTAAAACAAAACAAAAAAAGGAAAGAGAAAGAAACGAGAAAAAGAAAGAAAGAAAAATGAAGAAACGCTCGGAATATCGAATACCGACGCGATTAATCCCGAGGCAGCCGGGCCTGTAATTTTTAATAGCTGGCAATCTGGAACAGACGGGATCGTTTCGTGTACGTCGTAGTTCATCGAACGGTTCGATCTAGGAAATTCTTACGTAACCAGACTGGAAACTAGTCTTTTTCCGGCGGATTCTAGGATCGGATAATGATACAGGCGATTTTCCCGGCGATCCGGCCTCGTTCAATCGTTTAATTATCGTTCCCGCGTCCTCTCGGATTCCGACGTGTTCCATTTCAATCAGTGCCGGAGCAGAGAGCGCGCGGCCGCGTTAAAATTTTCAAGAAAAAAACCGCCCCGAGAGCTGTTTGATTATAATTGTTACGGAGATTTAATTGGTTTAATTTAATTTAAAATGATTTAACGTTCGATTCGGATTCCTCGAACATTTTAAACGGAAGTGTTTACAGAGAAATTTCGCGGAACGATGCTTTTATACGTTGAAACGATTGGAGTATCGATTAACGCGTTATCGTGATTGCGGAATTAAATCTATAAATAAATTAAGAAACCGTGCGCGTCGTTAACGCGCGACTGTGATTGGATATTTTAATAATTAAAGTAAACGCACATGTTACTGCGGAGGATATTACACATTGTTAATTTAGCGTTTAATACCGTTTGCTTTATTCGTTAACGAATCGTTCTATTTAGCGGATACGATATATAAAAAAATGTAATAAAATTTTTAAAAAAGGTACAAAAATATAATAAAAATTTGTACTGCGTCGACGAAGATATCTAATCTTTTATTTTAATTTTATTCGGTCGTTCGGAAAGTTGTTTCGTTCTTTCTTCGAGAAAATAAAATAAATAAAAAAACCTTCCGACATTTTTCTGGTGTTTTCAAAATCCTATCTCGTAGAAGCCCCGTCCTTTGCTGAATCACGTGCTTCTTTAACGAGCTTACAAAACGACATTTTTTTTTTTTTTGAGGAATGAAACAACTTTCCGAACGACCCAATAAAATTAAAATGGAAGATTAGATGTTTTCGTCGACGCATTAAAATTGGACCGAACGATTTGGAGCTTTTTTGTTGGCGATAAGAGAGCTGGTCTACTAGAAGATGACGGAAAATGCGTTTTCGCAATTTTGAAAGTAAGGAATTTTCGTTCTTTGACTTTTTTTTAATCCGTGACTGTGACGATAATTTAAACTTTTAAATTTTTATTCTACGTTTTAGAAGGTTTGCGACACCCACGAGGATGCATCTGTGCGACACGTTCCTTAATCTGCATCGATGAGCGTACGTCGATAAAAACTACAACCGTTTTCTCTCGCGTGATTTCAGTTTCTCACTTATAATTTATAATTAGAACAACCAGACTGTTCTATCGACACGATTTACGATCGTTCGCGACGATTGAACCGGCGTTGCTCTTTGAACCTCGAGCTGGAGTTTTGGGAAAATGTACATACAGTAATGTCTCCCTAACTGGCGCACAGATTGTGCACAAAAATGAACAATTTTGGGAGAGGAGATGCGATTATTCGAGCCTTACGGTTCGTTTTTATAATTGTTGACAATTCGTAACTATAAAAACGGGTTGCAAGGCTCGAACAATCGTGTCTCCTCTCCCCAAATTGTCCAATTTCATGGAAAATCTAAGCGTCAATTAGAAAGACACCACTGTACTCGTTTTTGTAAAATAAAAATTTTTATACCAATTTCGCGATGAAATCGTCGGAAACAAATATCACGAGAACTATCATCGCGAATAAAATTCGTTAGAAATATCGTTCGCTTGCATCGTCGATTATTCAAATGATCGCGTAATCATTGTGTACGTTGCCATAACCAGAGAACGAAACGCGTCGTTAAAACGCGAAGTAGAACGAAAGGAAACGGCGAAAGGCGCGATAATAAACAGAGTCGCCAGCAGATCGTGCGTTGCTTTTTCTCCATAACTGACGCACAGATTGTGCACAAAAATGAACAATTTGGGGAGAGGAGATGCGATTATTCGAGCCTTACGGTTCGTTTTTATAATTGTTGACAATTCGTAACTATAAAAACGGGTTGCAAGGCTCGAACAATCGTGTCTCCTCTCCCCAAATTGTCCAATTTCATGGAAAATCTAAGCGTCAATTAGAAAGACACCACTGTACACGTTTTTGTAAAATAAAAATTTGTATACCAATTTCGCGATGAAATCGTCGGAAACAAATATCACGAGAAATATCATCGCGAATAAAATTCCTTAGAAATATCGTTCGCTTGCATCGTCGATTATTCAAATGATCGTGAAATCATTGTGTACGTTGCCATAACCAGAGAACGAAACGCGTCGTTAAAACGCGAAATAGAACGAAAGGAAACGGCGAAAGGCGCGATAATAAACAGAGTCGCCAGCAGATCGTGCGTTGCTTTTTCTCCCTAACTGACACACAGATTGTGCACAAAAATGAACAATTTGGGGAGAGGAGATGCGATTCTTCGAGCCTTACGGTTCGTTTTTATAATTGTTGACCATTCGTAACTATAAAAACGGGTTGCAAGGCTCGAACAATCGTGTCTCCTCTCCCCAAATTGTCCAATTTCATGGAAAATCTAAGCGTCAATTAGAAAGACACCACTGTACTCGTTTTTGTAAAATAAAAATTTGTATACCAATTTCGCGATGAAATCGTCGGAAACAAATATCACGAGAACTATCATCGCGAATAAAATTCGTTAGAAATATCGTTCGCTTGCATCGTCGATTATTCAAATGATCGTGTAATCATTGTGTACGTTGCCATAACCAGAGAACGAAACGCGTCGTTAGAACGCGAAATAGAACGAAAGGAAACGGCGAAAGGCGCGATAATAAACAGAGTCGCCAGCAGATCGTGCAACACAATGTATGAATATTATCTATCAAACAAACAGTTTCTGTAGCTCGTAATCGTTCTCTCGCTTGTTCCTCTCGTTTAATGGTACTTCGAGTGTGCCGATCGCTATCGCTTAATACCACGGTAATCGCGAACACAGCAACAGTTGCCCTTATCACCGGTAATATCTGCCGGAGAATTACTGCGCCGGCAACAGCAAAAAAAAAGGAAGAAGAAGAAAAGAAAACAATAAAAGAAAAAAGAAGCGAAACGAATTAAGACGTATCGTACGAAATAGAGCATTAAATCGCACCGTATTATTTTCCGCGCCGATCGAATTAGATATTAATTGTATGATACCGATGTTGCGCGGGTCTCGAATGCGCGCTCGTATTTTATTCCGCTGCCCCCCTCGCGCGAGGGGGGTGGGGGGGTGCAAGCTTTAAGAACAGACCACGCTATTTACTATTTAAATTATGCATTTTACCCGGCCGCTGCCCCGAAGCTACGAATGAGAGATCATTCCGCTGACCTCCCCCTTCCCTCCCCCTCCTCCCGGGCCCCGCCGATGATGCGAATTTCATCCCGCGTTGGTCTCGAGACACATATTTCTCCGGGCTGTGGCAACCCTTTGATAGCCTATTTTTTACCGACTGATTGCGCCTCGTAATGGACAGAGCGATTTCGGTATTTATTGCTAACCAATTAAACGAATATCTGTTGCACCCGCTCCTCGCCGGTCCCTTTATTTATGGGCCCGCGGCGGACCGGCCCGATATTTGCCCGTATGGCGCTAAAAGAGACGCATAAATATGGGCTTGCGCTTAGAATTCGCTATTAATTACGGGAGCGCGAGACCGCTGCGATAATTTAGTTTATTGAATAGCATTCCTCCTCGATTAATGCACCGGGGGTTCGTTAAACAGCGCCGTCATTCCGCGCCGGGCCCCGAGAATACGAGCGGGCCCGGCCTTCTCTAATTAGGCGACGGGGACTAATCTTGTTGTCGCAGATGCTACGGAAGAATTTTTTTCATCGGGGAACGATGGAGTCCTCGGCACAAAGAACGAGAGACACCCGATCGCGTTTTCAACCCTACTGTCTCGCGATTATGCGAAACTGCGCCCGTGCATTCGCCGGGGCTTAGGCTTTGTGCTTGTCGCTTTATTCAAGATTTTATCGAACTCTTCGAATAAGTTTTTACCTCGTCCGATATTTCTGTATTAATCCGTGGACGTTCGAGGTGTTAGAAAGTTCAAGGTCTGTGCTTCACGGTGCGCCATCTTCTATCTGTGTAAGGAAGAGTACTATAAATAGTAATGTTTCCTGTTCGAGATATGTTTATTTAATGTAACACTGTTAAATGATACGTTTGGGTACCTGTCGATGCGAAAATAAAATATGACAAATTTTGTGAAAGTACTATAGATACTAATTATCCTGTTCGAGGTTAAATTATTTGTGCAATGCTGTTAAATAATACGTTTAGGCAGCTATCAATGCAAAGATAAAATATAACGAACTTATGAAAGTACTATAAATATTCATTTTCCTGTTCGAGGTATATTTATTTATATAATACTGTTAAATAGAACGTTTAGGTACCTGTTAATGCGAAAATAAAATATAACAAATTTATGAAAGTACTATAAATATCAATTTTCCTGTTCAAGATATATTTATTTATATAATATTGTTAAATAGAACGTTTAGATACCTATTAATGCGAAAGTAAAATATAAAAAACTTACAAAAATACTATAAATATTATCTTTCCTGTTCGAGGTATATTTATTTTATATAATACTGTTAAATTATACATTTAGGTACCTATCAATGCAAAGATAAAATATAACAAATTTATGAAAGTACTATAAATATTAATTTTCGTACTCGAGGTATATTTATTTATATAATATTGTTGAATAGAACGTTCAGGTACTTATTAATGCGAAAATAAAATATAAAAAACTTACAAAAATACTATAAATATTATTTTTCCTGTTCGAGGTATACTTATTTTATATAATACTGTTAAATTATACATTTAGGTACCTATCAATGCGAAAATAAAATATAACAAATTTTGTGAAAGTACTATAAACACTAATTTTCCTGTTCGAGGTTAAATTATTTATGCAATACTGTTAAATAATACGTTTAGGTAGCTATCAATGCAAAGATAAAATATAACAAATTTATGAAAGTACTATAAATATTAATTTTCCTGTTCGAGGTACATTTATTTATACAACACCTACTGATGCAAAAATAAAATATAATAATTTTATAAAAAAACATCGTTGGAGCAAAAATGCACGTTTAAAATTCTCGGGACGTTCATTGACCCACCCTTAGAAGCATGCTACGGTCATCATCCCTTCGTATTCTTTCATAGTAAGCTTAGAAAGATTGTGTTACAGTGCAGTTTCCAAAGCAGTGCACGCATTGTTTCAGTCGGATCTATTTAACCCGAACGTCGCAACGAGTTCGTACGAACGCCGTAGGAGGGTTAAAACGGTCGCAGGTCTTTCAATCTTTTTTAATAACGGGTTTCGGAAAGCGCGTAAAGTGCTTCGCGCTGATGAAGGTTGATTGCGATCGACGGGACCACCTGGTATATAAAGGATCGAACGACCGAACATCCAGCGAAATCTTCGGGAAGCCGCGAAGAGCCTGCTGCGACGGCTATGGTTTCAATTTCGATGAACTTCGAGAGTTAAGTGTCGGCTAATAACCGTTAATGGTATGCAGCATTTAATTACGGACGGGTTTCTAAGTGTACTTCGAGCGTATTTATACCATTCGTACGAACTGTGCCCTTTCGCGTTGCAAATCATCGATACCTATTTCGGATTAACTCGGAGCGGCTACGAGGATGCATCTGCAACATGCATCTGCAACGCGGCGCTACGAAGAGCGTCGATCACGTCTCTACTTCGGATATTGGCTCGGAGATGCGTGGATGCGCGAGTTCCCTCGACTGACGATATTAGTTAGTCGCGTCAGCCTCGCGTCTTATTTGGATTTTTTTAATTGGATTATAATCGTGTTATAGGATCTCAGCCGTATTGGTGCGCCAGGAACTGGTAATAAATAACGAAGACGAGATTGACTTGTATTATACTTGTATTATATTATAGCCGGGTTCCTCGGGTCATTTGAAGCAACTTTTTCCTTTACAAAAATTTTCTCCGAGGCACCGTCAACGAGTTATTAACGAAAAACAGTGACCAATGAGAGGCGAGCTCGGCTGGCGCGAGGTGGCCGAGCCAACGGCGCCAGCGGTCGAAGCGGCCGAGCCAACGGTGCCAGCGGTCGACGCGGTCGAATCCCAGCTCAGCTGGCGCGAGGCGGCCGAGCCAACGGCGCCAGCGGTCGAGCGGTCGAATCCCAGCTCAGCTGACGCGAGGCGGCCGAGCCAATGTGCGGAACTGGGCTTCGTGCGCTGGTTGGCTGGGCCGCCTCGCGGCAGCCGAGCTCGCCTCTCATTGGTCACTGTTTTTCGTTAATAACTCGTTAACGGTGCCTCGAAGAAAATTTTTGTAAAGGAAGAAGTTGCTTCAAATGATCTGAGGAACACGCCATTTCCGGATTGCGAGACATTTTTGGGACATACTGTATATATGTCAAAGCAACGTTCCATATGATCAATTGCATATTCAATACGATTCGATTTGCATACGTTCAAGCGCAAACGTTACGAGGTATGGACAAGAATGCATGTAATTGGTGCAAACATATAACGATCATCCTTGTGTTCTGCGTTCTACGAATATATTTTGTAACGAATCCTATTCTTTCTGTTACTTTCGATAAGCACATATTTAATTTTACAACTTATTTATTGCTCGATTAATCCGTCCAAAAACTATTTGTTTAACGCGTGACGAATGAACTGCCGATTTTATGCATTTTTGACAAAAATGAGTCGGAGAGATACGGAAACGTAAAAATATTCAAGGAATTTGAGAACGTTAATGCATTATTCGCAGCTTATTAAGATTGTTACAGAAAGAACAATCTAATTGGCTGATGCTTTTTACAGTCGATGCAAACAATTTTGATTTTGCAAATGATAATACAGTAATGTCTCCCTAACTGACGCTCAGATTGCCCGCAAAAATGGACAATTTGGGAAGCCTTGCGGCTCCTTTTATAATTGTTGACAATTCGTGACTATAAAAATGAACCGCGTGGATCGAATAATCGTATCCTCCTCTTCCCAAATTGTCCATTTTTGTGGACAATCTGCGCGTCAATTAGAGAGACATTACTGTAATAATAATAATAATAATTTTAATTATTTCGAGAACACTGCAGGAAATCAGAAAAACAAATCCACCGACGTGCCAATCTAATAAAAATCGTGAAAATAATTATTGGCAGCTTTCGGCAGAATTTTGGCTGCTGCAAACTGCATTCCCTCGAGCAACGATGTTCGCCCGCACGATGTTGTTCGACTTGCGCAACGATTATTTAATAACTTCGTTGCCTCGGAACACGTTCCTGGAACAAATCAATTCCGCCACAATGCAACAGCTTCATCGAAACCGCAGCCGAGCGAAGGCTCGAATTTCGTTCCCACTTACGCCGGCCAACGATCCGTAGTGATCATTTTGTTGCGCCGGCCGAGGAATCGTTCGATCATCGAAAAGTACCGCGTCCGTCCACGCAAGAATGTGTTTCTCGAATATCGGCGAGCCCCGGCGTGGCGCGCCGCCGGGCAACGAAGGGGCGCTCGGGTCATTGTAAAATTAAACGTCTCGTTGTTCGATCGATTAAAAAGAGATTGAGGACGGTTTATATCGATCGTAACTGGCTTCAAATTGGCCGCCTAATTTAATTCAGCTGGTAACGATAGCGGGGAGAGAGCGCGACCGTGCACCCGGCACACCGGGGCCCGGGCTTGTCCTCCCTTTTTTCTTTCGGGTGTTCTTCCAGGAACCCCGGGCCACGAGAAATGTCTTCATCGCGTGATTCCGGTGGCCATCGGCCGCGCGGTATCGATTTTTTCTGCGAATTATCAATCTCGCGACCCCCGGAAACCGTTCCCGCGGCACTTTTTCTCTTGCCCGGCACGCATAAAATATCGCCGTTGCTTCCGCGTCGCTACCATATCGTTACCACGACGAATAATACTCCTTAGGAACGAGCTTCTGATTTTACCGACTGTTTTGCTCGGCTAGCCGCGCGATCGGCCGAAAGTGTTCCGTAAGTTTCGTGGAATTTCGCTGATGAAATCGACACTGTGAAACTTGAATTTCTGCCAAGAATGTACGGTGACTTGTATCGGATTCGGATACCTTCTAAAAAACAGGACAACTTTCTTCGGATTGGACGAAATTACTTGAATTCCTTTTCTTTTTTACATGATAGAAGAAATACTTTTCTTTTCTTTTTTAAATTTAGCTAGTACTTGGAATGAGGAAAAGATAAGGAAAGTCACGTTTTGCTGACTTTTTTATTCTGCAACGAAAATTTCAGGAAACAATTGTGGAACATATTATTGAAATATTACTCGACGAAATTCGTCGGATAAAATTTTGTATATAAAAATAATCGAATATATCGAATAAATTCTTTGAATACAATTTTATACGAATAACGATTCGAATGAATTCCTTGGATAAAATATTATCCGAATAATGTTTCGAAGAAATTCGTCGAATACAAATTTATTCGAACAAGTTCTTCGAATAAAAATTTACTCGAATCGATTCTTCGAACAAAAACAATTTACTCAAATCGATTCTTCGAATAAAATTTGTACACGAACAATATATCAAATAAATTCTTCGAATAACATCTCTTTTACGAACACCGATTCGAATAAATTCTTCGGAATAAAATATCATTCGAATCATATATCGAATAAATTCATCGAATACAATTTTATGCGAATAACGTATTCGAATAAAGTCATCGAATAAAAATTTATTCGAACAAGTTCTTCGAATAAAAATTTATTCGAATCAATTCTTTGAATAAAATATTACGCGAATAATACATCAAATATATTTTTCGAATAACATCTTTTACGAACAATGATTCGAATAAATTCTTCGGAATAAAATATCATTCGAATCATATCTCGAATAAATCCTTCGAATACAATTTTATGCGAATAACGTATTAGAATAAAGTCATCGAATAAAAATTTATTCGAACAAGTTCTTCGAATAGAAATTTACTCGAATCAATTCGTCGAATAAAATTTGTACACGAACAATATATCAAATAAATTCGTCGAATAACATCTTTTTTACGCACAACGATTCGAATAAATTCTTCGGAATAAAATATCATTCGAATCATATATCGAATAAATTCTTCGAATACAATTTTATGCGAATAACGTATTCGAATAAAGTCATCGAATAAAAATTTATTCGAACAAGTTCTTCGAATAAAAATGTACTCGAATCAATTCTTCGAATAAAATTTGACTCAAACAATATATGAAATAAATTCTTCGAAGAACATCTTTCACGAACAACAATTCGAATAAATTCTTCGATTATAATTTTATACGAATAACGACGCGAACAAATCTGTCTAACAAAATGTTATCTGAACGAACGAGTCTTCGAATAAAATGTCATTCGACAAACATATCGTGCAAATTCCTCGGATAAATTCCTCGAATAAAATTTTATCGCGCTCATGCATCAACTAGCATCCTTCGGATAAAAATCATACACGAACAACGTTCCGAACAAATTCTTCGAATGAAATTCGCTTCGACTAACGCGCCGAATAAATTCCCCGCGGCCGCGTCGCTTCCCGATAATCGCGACGATTTCTCAACGATCGATTTTCCATCGAAATCGCCGAACGTCACCGGAGTTCCGTGCGGCGCGAAGAAGCGCGGCCACAGGCCCGGGGTACGCGACGCGTCCCGAAGGGGCTCGATGCACCGTGACGCTGTATTGCACCGGGCGATGCAGTTCTTGCGGCCGTGGTAATGCAGCCGTCCATTACACGCGGGCGAAACAGGTGGCGCACGATTGTCCGTGATGAACCCGGTCGAGCTTCGCTTGCTTCTGCTCCGGAAGATAAAGAGAGGCAGGATGAAGAGAGAAAGGCTTACATGCAACGGTGGAGAGGGGGGATCGGTGGGACCCAGGCGTAACCGGTACCGCGCACCGGAATTATTAACTGTTATGCAGATGAATCCGCGCGCGCGTCTATGCGCGCTGCAACGGGGCGCGTGCTGAAATTTCGCAAGGCTCCCGAAGGCGTGCTTTTCGAGGTCGTCTCCTCTCCGCGAGGATCTCTCTCTCCCATCGTCCGCCGCTGATCATCGAGATCGGCCGCTGCCAGCTTCGGTAGCGGGGCCCACGTCGTGTTAACGAGCTGCAAACGTGTGCGTGTCATGCCCGAGATTGATCGATCGCTCATTCTTCCACGCTCGGACGAAATCCGCGATCGACGCCGCCGCTCATTTTTCTCTTTATCGCGCCGGTTTTTCGCTTTTATCGCGTCGCTATCGGCCGATCCATCGGCCGACGATGACGTTGATGGAATCATTAGGGATGTCAATGGGCCAGCCGCCTGCTCCGCGCGGTTCTCTAGACTTTGGATCGGTTCGGCGCGATTCTTTTTGCGCGCTCGTGGCTCGCGCAATTCTGTTCTCGTCGGAGTCGAGCGTTAAATTGAATTCGGACGGCGGATTAGAGATAAAGATTAACGAGTACGATTTTATTCGATGCTACTTGTATAAATGTTCTATCGAATAAAAATTTATGGAGATAGAAATTCGTCCGAATAGGAATTCATTCGAACGTACGCGTACAGGAATTCAAATGGAAAATAATTGATTCGAATAAAAATGATAGAATGAAAAGTGTTTTTCGTATCTTATCAATTTATTCTTTTCATATTACTTTTCCGAATCATTCGAATACAGATCTTTTCGAATTATCGGAATAAAAAGTTATTCAAATAATGAATTTTATGAATTGTTCGTATAAGAAATTATTCGAATATAGACCTTTTCGAATTATCCGAATAAAAAGTTATTCAAATAACGAATTTTATGAATTGTTGGTATAACAAATTATTCGAATACAGATCTTTCCGAATTATCCGAATAAAAAGTTATTCAAATAACGAATTTTATGAATTGTTCGTATAACAAATTATTCGAATACAGATCTTTTCGAATTATCGGAATAAAAAGTTATTCGAATAACGAATTTTATGAATTATTCGCATAAAAAGGTATTCGGATACAGACCTTTTCGAATTATCCGAATAAAAAGTTATTCAAATAACGAATTTTATGAATTATTCGCATAAAAAATTATTCGAATACAGACCTTTTCGAATTATCCGAATAAAAAGTTATTCAAATAACGAATTTTATGAATTATTCGCATAAAAAATTATTCGAATACAGACCTTTTCGAATTATCCGAATAAAAAGTTATTCGAATAATGAATCTTATGAATTGTTCGCATAAAAAATTATTCGAATACAGATCTTTTCGAATTATCCGAATAAAAAGTTATTCAAATAACGAATTTTATGAATTATTCGCATAAAAAATTATTCGAATGCAGATCTTTTCGAATTATCCGAATAAAAAGTTATTCGAATAACGAATTTTATGAATTATTCGCATAAAAAGGTATTCGGATACAGACCTTTTCGAATTATCCGAATAAAAAGTTATGCAAATAATGAATTTTATTATAAATTCTTCGCATAAAAAATTATTCGAATAAAAAAATTATCGAATGAATATGTGATTGCATAAATTGACTGAATAAATTGAGTAAATACAATCATGTTAATCTTATAATGCGACACAAATTATTGATTTTCGGCGTCGGAAAAATATGAGACAAAAATCAGAGTTGCAACATCCATTCGTGGCGCATACAAAAAAATGATTAACATTCCTCCGAAACGTCTGAAGGCTATTTAGAAAAGGAATAAATACCGGCAAATATCTGCAGAGATTCCGACGCTGCAAAAATTGATGTTAGCAACAGGAATTATTCGTCGCAGCAGGAATATCGCCAGTAAAAGATAGCTGCGTCTCGTTACGATTTTAGCAGACCACCGGTATGATTAACCTTTACAACTCTAATCCGCCGAATCGAATTTTTCCAAGTTCCCACGTGACAGAAACGAATGGCGCGCGATTAGTCATCGAATTATTCAGCCTCGGAGTCCGAATTCCCAGTCCACTGAAACTTTCTGGATCCTCGGATCTCCTCGGAGACGTGTATCGAGAGTTTATAGCTCCCCCCCCTCTCTCTCTCTCTCATTCTCTCTTTCGCTCTTGTTCTCTATTTCTCTCTCCTTTTTTCTCGTTCTCTCTCTCTCTCTCTCGCTGTCTCTCACTCTCGCTCTCTCTCTCTCTCTCTCTCTCGCTGTCTCTCACTCTCGCTTTCTCTCTCTCTCTCTCTCTCTCTCGCTGTCTCTCACTCTCTCGCGCTCTCTCTCTCTCTCTCGCTCACTCTCGCGCTCTCTCTCTCGCTCTCTGACTCTCTCTCTCGCTCTCTCTCTCTCGCTCTCTGACTCTCTCTCTCGCTCTCTGACTCTCTCTCTCGCTCTCGCGCGCGCTCTCTCTTTCTCTCTCGCTCTCTTTCTCTCTCTTTTGCTCGCTCTTTTTTGCTCGCTTGCTCTCTCTTCGCTCTCCGTGCTTCGCTCTCTCTCACTCTCTTTCTCTCAATCTCTTCTTTCTCTCTCTCTCTCTCTCACTCTCTTTCTCTCAATATCTTCTTTCTCTCTCTCTCTCTCTCACTCTCTTTCTCTCAATCTCTTCTCTCTCTCTCTCTCTCTCTCTCTCTCTCTCTCTCTCTCTTTCTGTTTAAGTGGCAAGATAAACGAGTGGCGGGCAGATTAATCGACCCGACTTCGGTAGTTTGTAAATCAGCGTTTAAATGCCAGCACGGGGGCCATCTAAATTATGTATTCAACGATCCGCCGTGTTCAAGATTAGAAGCCAAGAATGATAGCTCCGCCGTGATGGAGAATAAATCTGGCAGCTTGGACCGCGTATGCCCAGAGCCGCGCTTTTAATCGTTTCGAACGCGATACAGATTCGGGATCTATTGATCTTGCCGGAGCTACCGGTGCCGGCTACGTCGGTGCTCGATCTTTATGTAACGTGTGCTGTTTCGAAACTGAACGATTATGGTCTCTTGTTCCTGGTACTAAACGACCATTGTTCCGTCGATCTCTAGCGCGATGTATAATCGTCGGGTAATTACTCGTCGAACGAATTTTATCGATCGATCTAAACTACGATGCTTTTATCATTTTATTTTTGTTATTTATTCGTCGGACGGGAAGAAAATTCATCGGTGCGCAATATTAGAAAGGCATCCGTTCGGTTGACATAGATAACGAAGTTTACAGGAAATGTATAGGAATGTAATAAAATTATTATACTGTTACTAGCATCGTTGATTTTTGTGTAAGGGAAATGTTGTTCGAGCCAATTGTCTAGAACAAGAGTTCGATGAAGACGTACTTTTTCTTTCAAGTATTTGTCTCAGATAATTATCCGAATGAATTCCTTTTAGTCGAATATTTTATTTTTATATCATTTTATTATTATTTTTATATTATTACTATTTTTTTATATTATTTTTTCGTCGTAAATTATTCTGTGTAGTAATTCGAATAATTCTTCATTCGAATGATTCTTTATTTGAATAAAATTCTCTCTCTCTCTCTCTCTCTCTCTCTCTCTTCAGTCGAATGACTCTTTTTTCGAATAATCCCCCCCCCCGAATAATTCTTTATTCGAATAATTTGAATAATCCGAATCATTCTTTATTTGTATATATAATCCGAATAATTCGAATAATTCCTTATTCGAATAATTCTTTAATCGAATATTTCTTTATTTGTATAATTCTTCAGTCGAATGACCCTTTATTCGAATAATTCGAATAATTCGAATAATTCTTTATCCGAATAATCCGAATAATTCTTTATTCAAATAATTCGACAAATTCTTTATTCGAATAATTCGACAAATTCTTTATTCGAATAATTCGAATAATTCTTTATTCGAATAATTCAAATACTTCTTTATTCGAATAATCCGAATAATTCTTTATTCGAATAATTCAAATACTTCTTTATTCGAATAATCCGAATAATTCTTTACTCGAATAATTCGAAAAAGTAACGTGGAAGAAATAAATCGATAAACTACAAAAAAGCACTATATTCTATCATTTTTATCGAAATTAATTACTTTCCGTATGAACAGCTGTACGAGTAAATCCTAATACGACGAAAATCTTACTCGAATACAATTTTATTCGTTTAGATTTCTATCCGAATAAATTTATATTCGATCGAATATTTATTCGACAGTGTCGAATAAAATTTTATTCGTTGAGACTTCATCTTTCACAGTTTCAATGAATCGCAAATAACGTATAACAAGATTCTCAAATTCTTTTCGGTATCTCGCTTCCCGATTTTTCCCATAAACGCGAACAGACCCGCGGTCTAATTATTATCGCAGTTTCGAAAATGTTTGCATTCGACTTGATTGCGTTCCGCAGCGATCGTGATTCAACCTTTTTCGCCGGCGAATACATATTCGACGACACGCAAATGGCTTGAAATTGAATCCAGCAATTTCCAATCAACCAGACATCGAATTCTGTCACGAGCACCGAACAACCTGTTCCCCGAACGTGGCTCGCTTACAAAGCCGACAGCACGAGCAGAAACTCTGTTCGGTCCTAATCCGCGAAGGTCCGCCGACTCTCGAACACCTCTGCTACCAGCTAAATCTTTATTAATGACGTTCACGGCGACGTAAATACATTCTCGCGGCCGGTGCGCCCCGTTGGAACTCCATTTGCGACGACTGCGTAATCCCCACTCGCTTTCAAGCGATTTAATTCCGTGGATATCCCTTCTCCCTCGCCGGCAAACACAGAGGAAATACGTCTCCCTTGACACTGCGATGAAAATCCCGTTTAGAAGCCATCGTCTCTTCATTACAACGTCCACTCGGCCGAGTGGGAAGTTTATACAAGCGAGCCGGGTGTCGTGCACGTATTTTAATCAAAATTAGCAACGACGCGTGGTAACCCTTGCACCGCGATCGGTGCAAGATCCCGGCAAAGGAAATATGTGTTACTGGGTCGATACTGGTTAGGATGAACAGGTTTCCTGAACACATTCGAAATTACATTATTCGAAATATGAGCGGTTTATTTTGAAATTGGCACAAGTCACTTTGTTTTTAAGTCGATATATTTAAGGGTTTATCTTAGATGTCTTATTAGATATTCTATTTATTATTTGTTCATTTATTTACTATTCAGTTATTCTTAACTGAACAATATTACATCCAATTGTTAGTTCTGTTCATAGCTTTCTCTTACGTTTAATGTGTGTGTCAAAAATTTTGTAATAATTATTTTAGATATTATATTAGATATTCTGTTTATTATTTATTAATTTATTTATTATTTATCTATTCTTAACTGAACGATATTAAATCTAATTTTTAGCTCTATTCGTAGTTTTCTCTTACGTTTAAAGTGCGTGTCAGAAATTTTGTAATAATTATTTTAGGATTAGCATTTGAAATCTTGTTTCGTAATTATTTCCGCGGTGATCACTTTTCGAAATATTATTTTATAATTTTTTCCGTGGCCGTAGTGATCACTTTTCGAAGCATCATTATTCAAAATATTATTTTATAATTATTTCCGTGGCCGTGGTGATCACTTTTCGAAGCATCATTGTTCGAAATATTATTTTATAATTATTTCCGTGGCCGTAGTGATCGCTTTTCGAAGCAATATTATTCAAAATATTATTTTATAATTATTTCCGTGGCCGTGGTGATCACATCTCGAAGTATTATTATTCGAAATATTATTTTATAATTGTTTCCATGCCAGTAATATAACCTTTGAAGTAACGTTATTTGAAATATTATTTGAGATGATATGTTATTTTGTTTCGTAATTATTTGAGATCATTATTTGAAACAATAAAATTGTACTCGTGTAAATATATATTGAATAAATTCTTCGAATACAATATTTATTCGAGGAACGTTTCGAATAAATTATTCGAATGTATATTAAACAATATTAAATTCGAATGTTTCGAGTAAATTCTTCGAATAAATATTAAGAAAATATTAAAATCGAATAAATTCTTCGACTGTTTCGAATATAATTTTATTCGAAACGTATTAAATAAACCTGATTTGCGAAAAAAGGATTTCTGACTCTTTTTTTTTCACTATTTCAGTAAATAATAACCTTGAATAAAATTTCAATTAAAATCATCTTCGAAATATACACCGAGAATCTAGTAGAATAAAATTTGATTCGAAGAATTTAATCGAAATATTTCTATAATCAAATTTCATTCGAAATATTATACGATTAAAATAATATTCGAACAATTCATGCGAAATATTATGCGAATAAAATTATATTCGAACAATTCGTCCGGAATATTATACGAATAAAATTATATTCGAACAATTCGTGCGATATATTATACGAATAAAATTATATTCGAACAATTCGTCCGAAATATTATGCTAATAAAATTATATTCGAACAATTCGTGCGATATATTATACGAATAAAATTATATTCGAACAATTCGTCCGAAATATTATGCTAATAAAATTATATTCGAACAATTCGTCCGAAATATTATGCGAATAAAATTATATTCGAACAATTCGTCCGAAATATTATGCGAATAAAATTATATTCGAACAATTCGTCCGAAATATTATACGACTAAAATTATATTCGATCAATTCGTGCGATATATTATACGACTAAAATTATATTCGATCAATTCGTGCGATATATTATACGAATTAAATTATATTCGAACAATTCATGCGAAATATTATAAGAATAAAATTATATTCGAACGATTCATCCGAAATATTATGCAAATCAAATTATATTCGAACAATTCGTGCGAAAAATTATACGAGTAAAATTATATTCGAATCATTTCGAATATAAAGCATCCGTCCGCAATATTACACGACTAAAATATTATCCGTAAAATTCATCGAATATTCATCTACCATCAAGTTCAGAACGAAATTCTACCGCATCACCGTCATCAAAAAACTATACCACTACATTCAAAAGACTCCATACATTTCGTCTCGCTTAAAAAAAACATTCCCGCAGCATCCACGCATGTGAACAAAAATTCGCCAACTAACAAGTCTCTCTTTCCCCGCGGAACCACCAAGCTCGCGAATTATCATAACCGAAGAAGGTCCGTCGAACGTCGTCCGGTTATCTTATCAAATTCTAAACGATACATAATGTAATTCGCGGCGTGGCGCAGCTCGCGACACGCGGCCAATCGCTAAAGGGCCGGCCCGACACGGCGCGACGCACCTGTTAATCGATCGCGGAGTATGTTCGACTGGTTCGGTGTGTCAGCAGTTCGATCATCGTCGTCGGCTGGCCGGTGAAACCTCACGGCCGAGGAAACGAATGCCTCGCGTTCCTGTTCGTCGGCTTGTCGCCGGTCGCGGGAATTAATCCGGCGCGAGGCGCGCGCATGAAAAACGCGCACGGCGCTTCATTAGATCACGGGTGATCGGTAGGTGGTGTGGCGCAATTAAAAGCCTGTTTAACGACGGCCGCGTGCGTTCTTGCTGGCGCAGAGCCGCGCCGCGTGTCGCTCGCTCGTCCGACGCGTCCTCCGCGGCCGCGTTCCTCCGCACCTGTTACCAACCAAAACAGGTGGCCGGCCGAGGCGTGCGCTACGTTCGGCTATGAATCCGCAGCTGCGACGCCGGCACGCTCGTTACCTTCGCCTTCGTCCGGATTGCCTGCGTTTTCCACCGTTTCCTCTCCTAAGCGGGTACAGGCCGCTCCAAAATCCGCCGCGGAAGCCGTTCCCCCGTCGGCGAACGTTCTCCGAGAGTGCCCGATAATTGAATTAACGCTTCCTCGACCGCCGCGTCAACCGTACGCGGGCCGCGAACTTTATTTGCACGGGTTGGAAAATTCATTTTTACCCTAATCGGTCGGAGCTTCTCAAATAGCCTGAGATCTGTGCAACGCGGAACCGTTGAGATTTTTTTTACGTTTTTTACGTTATTCGAAAGCTTTTCAATTTTAATTTCAATTAATGCCACTTTTACCGATATTCGCAATTTACCGAGTTAAATTTGCGATGATCGGACTTCGATTTAGATGCAAAATAAAAATTGTTGGCATTGGTTACAATGTGCAGTTACGATGTGATTTATTTTCTTAATAATTTTTAATGAACTGAGTACGATGCAACGTTGTTTCGAAATTCTGTAAATATTTCACCTTTCGGCGGAAAATTCTGAAATAAATCTGACGCATAGCTGACGCTCGGATCTACGTTGGCAAATTTTTCCAGATTTTTCGGTATGAAATCCTGAGCCGAAGAAACGATGCGAAACCGAGTCCTCTCGCGAAAATCGCGCACAAGTCACAAACAGGCCATAAGTTTCCGTTGATTCATTCAGACAAGCTCTGCGCGAAAATTTTAAAATAAATGTGACGCATAGCTGACACTCGGATCTACGTTGGCGAATTTTTCCAGATTTTTCGGTACGAAATCCTGAGCCGAAGAAACGTTGCGAAATCGAGTCCTCTCGCGAAAATCGCGCACAAGTCACAAACAGGCTACAAGTTTCCTTTGATTCATCGAGGCAAGTTCTGCGCGAAAATTTCAAAATAAATGTGACAAGTCCCGGACATTTGTAGCTGTGTGAGAGAATTTTTTCGAATTTTTTGCTTGAGAATCCGGGCCGTGAGAAAATGAAATTCACGGAGTCGCGTGCTCGCCTCTCTAGCAGCGCGACGGCGGTGCCGATCGTCGTGCTATGGAAAGGGATGTGTTTCTAATTCAGCGACGTTGAACGCACCTGTATACACCGCGACGCTGCCAACGACGCAGCAGCGCGCGTTCGGACAGGCTCTCTGACAGAAAGACACGTGCTATTTTTCGTTGCGCGGAACTGGTTTTCCACGCGCGGCGAACTATGCGTCGCGGCCGCGTTCCCCGCCGCGATTCCTTAATTTCCTCATTTGCGGGTGGTTTATGTTTTCGATTCGGGAAACAGTCCGGTGTCCCGTTCGCGGCGATCCTTCGAGATAATCGCCGATTATTATCTCGACAGCGGAGAGAGAGAGAGAGAGAGAGAGAGAGAGAGAGAGAGAGACAGAAAGAGAGACAGAGAGACAGAGAGAGAGCGCGAGAGAGAGAGCGCGAGAGTAAGAGAGCGCGAGAGAGAGCGCGAGAGAGAGCGCGAGAGTGAGAGAGCGCGAGAGAGAGAGCGCGAGAGTAACAGAGCGCGAGAGAGAGCGCGAGAGTGAGAGCGCGAGAGAGAGAGCGAGCGAGAGAGAGAGCAAGAGAGAAAGAGAAAGAAAGAGAGAGCGAGCGAGAGAGAGAGCAAGAGAGAAAGAGAAAGAGAGAGCGAGCGAGAGAGAGAGAGAGCAAGAGAGAAAGAGAGAGCGAGCGAGAGAGAGAGAGCAAGAGAGAAAGAAAGAGCGAGCGAGCGAGAGAGACAGCAAGAGAGAAAGAGAGGGAGAGTGAGAGAGCGCGAGAGAGAGAGAGAGAGAGAGAACGGTCGCCGGAAACGCGCGATCATCGAGCCGGCCGTTCGGCGAGCGTTCGCCGGATCGAGGACGGTTCTGGAGCAGTGGTTTCAGATTATTTCGGCATCATTTTCCGCTCGAACGTCTGCCCGTTGGAAATTACCTCCCGGCCATGGATTAAAGGGAAATCGAGGGCAGACGTCGTGTTCGTCGGCCGAATAACTAATTCCAGGTGCAACGTGCCCTGATTATTCTCCGGGTTATTGGAAGATTACGATGCTACGGAACATCCTTCGAACGAAACTCTTCTGTACTTTCTCTTCGAATTTAGCATCGCGAATTAGCGACCACAAATCGACCATGCGAATCGCAGTGTTTGAGATAAGAGTTTAGATCTGCGGCTATGATGGAGCTTCATAAATCATAGTTAAGTGGTGCCGTTATTGAAAGTGCATTTTCCTTTTTTTTTTAAATAGATATTGAAGGAGCTAGAAATAGGTTAAATATGTCAAGTAAATAAATTAAAATGGATACGTAATTTTTAATAGGGTTTTCAGCACCAAGGTACGTAATTGTTTAACCCTCTGTCCACTATTTTAACACTATTATTTTAACTCTATTAGTTTATCTATATTATGTAACTTTACTATTTTTATTCTAAAGTCAAAATCATTTTTTTTATCTACAGTCTTTCCATTTTATACGATTCAGTGCATTTTATCCATATGAAATTGAATCTTTTAACAGTTTTTTAAATATAAATAAATTTTAGGATATCAAAATTATTTTAGAATCTGACTTAATAATTTTTAGCGGTTTCTCAAAGAACCCTGAGTGCCCTGGTTTCCACCGTTCGATTGCAAAGTTAATTTAGGCACTGATCAAAGTTGCTCTAATTTATAACACAAATATTGCACCGATTTATAAAAATTGGTGCATTTATTGTAAGTTATTTAATTTAATTGTAATTTATACAAATAATTTCTTCAATAATCTCTTCTTTTCTTCCCAAATTTTCGTAACGGAATGGAATCGGATCCTGTCTCGATTTGAAAGAAATAACATCAATGCAAGGGTTAAAGGATTATCGAATTGTTTCACTCGATAATCTATTTACGATCGTTCGTCGGTAAACGAAAACAAATATTTATTTTATTGCTGTCGCAGCAAAGCGAGCCGGTTTTCCCGGACCCCATACAGGGGGAGCGTATTTCTCGGCAAAGTGAAACAAACGCAAGTGGACAAGTACTGACACGCGGTGGTGTAAACGACTTGGATCTCATTATACTATTTGCATATGCGCGTTAATAGATAACCGAGCCGCCCGTAGCTGCGTCTCGCGAATACAAAACAGGTATGTCGCGGATTCCTTTCCGCTCGGATACCTTTGCCTCGGATGTATCAGAAATTATTATCGTATCGGTCGGAAGTAATAATGATCTTCTGATGTGAAAGCTGAAGAGCAAGGATCGGTGAACAGTGAAGATAGTTCTTCGTCGTTGACGAAGCGAATCATGAAGATGATGCGAGCGAGTTCCTCGATGTTATCTAGGAAAAACGATGATTTCGATGATTTATTAAAAACGCAATTAAAATACTCTGCCTGATCGCTTCGGGGATCATTCGTGATTGCAACTCTTTTTAGATCTAGATTCTTAACTTTACTTATTATTGCTTTTTCTCGTGTTTAAAGTGTGCCAAACATTTTGTAATAATTATCTTAGATATCTTATCAGATATTCTATTAGTTATTTATTCATTTAATTATTATTTATTTATTCTTAACTGAACGATATTAAATTTAATTGTTAGCTCTATTCGTAGCTTTCTCCTCGCGTTTAAAGTGTGCCAAATATTTTGTGTAATAATTATCTTAGATATCTTATTAGATATTCTATTTATTATTTGTTCATTTATTTACTATTTAGTTATTCTTAACTGAACGATATTAAATTTAATTGTTAGCTCTATTCGTAGCTTTCTCCTCGCGTTTAAAGTGTGTCAAAAATTTTGTAATAATTATTTTAGATATTTTATTAGACGTTCTATTAGTTACTTATTCATTTATTTATTATTTATTAAGTGCGTGTCAGAAATTTTGTAATAATTATTTTAGATATTTTATTAGATATATATTCGATTAGTTATTTATTCATTTATATATTATTTATTTATTCTTAACTAAACGATATTCAATTTAATTGTTAGCTCTATTTATAGCTCTTTCTTACGTTTAATTTCAGGTATTTTATTAGATATTTTATTATTTATTTATTCACTTATTAACAAGTATAAACCCTTTGGTCCCCAATTCGGCTATAAATCATAGGCGATATAATATTTAATAAGAAGCTGAATCTTACGGTTAAAACAGTTACAATATTTATTTATATTTATAAAAATCCTATTCAGACAGTCGAATCGATCTAGTTGTTGATTAAAGTCCCTAATGATTTTTCGAAGTCATGCTGCCATCGCTAAGAGCAGGAAACAGAGTCTCGGCCGTCGCTTGCGCCGCAATTAGTAGCCAATTCCGCGGAGCCCGGAAACACCGAAATAACCTAACTCAATCTCGAAGGCGGGTCAAAAACACAAAAACCGAGACAACAAAAGTAAGAGAGCTCGTTCGACAAATGAGCTGTTTATTTTGAAAGTGGCATAAATCACTTTGTTTTTAAGTCGAGATATTTAAGGGTTTGCGTTTTAACACGTTTAAAAATATGGATGCTAACTTCCGAGAAGATTTATTTGTATTTGTTATCTCAGGATAATGATATTTTTCTTAGTATAAATAATTTCGTATAAACATTACAAAATCACCACTTTTCATTACGGTAAAGTGACTTAAGCCACTTTCAAAATAAATAGTTTAGAAAAATGACTGACATATATTAATTTTGTCCGACGTATT